>NW_025767036.1:882500-1110637 GCF_003918875.1 Haliotis rubra | reverse complement strand
CAGTTTTGATATACTAATAATGTAAACATATGAACTATAACAGAAATATTGTAAATATTCTTGAGTTTATTGTAATGTGCAGTATTACCGCTTAAGTGTTATCACGCCTTAAACGGTTCAACGTACAAGTTGGAAAGTATAACCTTTATAAATTTAGATTACGCTTGTGCATGTACAAGTTGGAAGGTATAACCTCCAAAATTTAGATTACCGGAGTCAAACATTACTGTATTGTTTGATCTGACCCTAACTTATTCGCTTAAGTAAGTATTGTAATCAATCTTAGGCCACATTCCCAGCAAGGCTTGTTGGGTCATGCTTACACTGCTGTTTCATGTATGAGAACACTGGAAAGTATGCATTTGTCAAATCTTGTCATCAACAAACTATTGTGTATTTATCGGTTCGCTATTACTCAGTGTTTTGGACCAGTGGGATCGGAATTGGTCAGGCTCGCTGACTTGGTTGATATGTCATCGGTTCCCAATTGCGCAGATTGATGCTCATGCTGCTGATCACTGGATTGTCTGGTCCAGATTCGATTATTTACAGACCGCCATATAGCTGGAATATTGCTGAGTTGAGGCGTAAAACTAAACTCACTCACTCACTCACTCAGTGTTTTTTGCGGTCTTGGTGTTCTTAGTGAAATATTGTTATCCATTCAGCATTCTTATAAATCATTTCAGTGTGTACATATGGCCAACATATGTTGTGATTATATTAATTGAAACATCAGAAGTAATACATAATATCTTAACCGAAAGGTTGTGTTGACGGAATAAAATGCATGTTAAGTACAGACGGAAAAGAAGATCACAGTTATATGAAATATATTTTTCAGCATTATAGTTTTATATTGTTTGTTTGGGATTAACATATATATCATACATACTTAGTAGCAGACAGAAAATAAGATCACAGTTATGCTTTGTTTACATCACTCAGAATAACTGTACCAAAGGAACATGTAAATGTAGGGGGGCCAATATAATTTTACATCAATTATATTTTTCAGTATTATAGTTTTATAGTATTTATGTGGGACTAACCATTTTAATATACTCAAATTGTCAATAAATGTACTATAATAGAAATATTGTAAATATTCATGTGTTTATTGATGTGTGATTTCAAATGGTTGGTTGCTTTTAAATTGTTTTACTATTTCTTGTTGTGTAAGAGGAACATTTCTAATGCGCTGAAATACATAATACAGAAAAATACTAACATATTTCAATGATACAGTCATTATTTGTTTTCATAATGCTAATAGAATTGGCATTTGGATCAAAATCAGTCAAATATTTCTGAATATATCTTCACCTTTAAAAAGAACAGCGTTCACGCTTACGTTCAATTTACAAAATAAACATAATCTCTCATTGTAATCAACTTAATTGTATCTTACCGTTTCAACTGCTAAATAAAAATGACCACATCTTAATTTCGACAGTGCAGATCTAAAATGTAAAGGAATATCAGAATTTAAATATCTTCCCACATTTAAAAGTGTCTAAAATTTGGAGTAATAAAAACATTTATGGAATAACCTGTATTAATTTAGATTACCTGTACAAGGTGGAAAGAATATCCTGTATCAATTTTGATTACATGTACAAGCTGGAAGGAATAACCTGTATCAATTTAGTCCAAAGAATACTGTATCGGACATATATTGGCTTGGAATTACATGTATCTGGTTAAAGGGCATTCTCTTCCCATAGAGGTTACTTGTCATATATTCGTTAAAAACACCATCTGAAATGTCAACATCATGTCAACAATTTGACATCCTGATAATGATTGAGGGTCGTACAGTCAGCAGGTTTAAATCCTAGTTCAAAGTTAAACACACAGTTGACAGACAACACGTCATGTCATACGTTAGCTGGCAATGCCACAAGATTAAGGAATAAATGTGTGTAAAGTCACATGGTATTATTTGACTTGAGAAACACTCCCTTTAGCACAGATTCTTCCATAGATGATGTCAACTACTGCACGTCTAGGACTGGTTCTGTGCTTCCGCCGTCATACACAACTACGATAACAACTAATCAGGGGTTGGAATTCCATGCATAAATACAAATGGGCTCGTCCAAACTGTTCACTGAATGTCCAGAAACTTTATTCGATCAGCAAAAAAAAAATCCCCGAACCTCCGTAATATCTATCAATATTCAACTTTACAGTACAACATTAAAGCAAAGTTCCATCCCTCCAGCTTCCAGAGATATCTTATGGATATAGAATGGTGTTTGTTTGCTTTTGGATACTATGGACAGATTTTGTCTCATATACTTACGTGTGAGGATATATGCGGGACCAATTTGCTTAACCGGTTGCAGAAATGAGTTATTGTTGACTAAACTAAGCCACTGGTACCATACTTCACTGTTAATTCTTTGGCACCAGCCCCCATTCTACAAGAACCGGGCGTGTTGGAGAAGGGCATGTGTGTCTAGGCATCACATCCTTGCTCTTGGGTTTCACCAAATATGTAAATACCTAAGATGCACTTTACTTCGGGCTTTCCTCCCACATTCAGCAGACACGCTGTGATATAACTGACATAATGTCCCTAACAGTGCAAAATAGAACTTAGAAGCCAATGTAACAATGTACACAGTCATGTCGATTTGATGTCATGAAGAGAAGTTGCCAACTGTCTTCTCGTGATATATCCTGTCCGCGATGTTGCTCATAACTCACGATTACTCGCTCTCCTCTTTATCAAGAGGGGACGATGAGAAATATTTTCATCCACATTAAACAGTGAACACACCTGGAGAACGAGCCATGGAGGCGGAGATACTTAAACGTGACATCAGAGGTATATTTAAAAACAGTTAAGATGAATATGCGTTCTGTTCTTCTACCACTACTTCAATAATGGAAGTCTGACTGTTTAAATATCTTTCAAAATATATTATATAAATGCCTCTTTCGATGAACATTTAACACGTAATGCAAATAAAAGAATGAATGGCTTTTTGTTGGTCCAGTTAGTCAAAGACCAACACTGTCACAATCTAATATGTCGCACATTGTGGATATACAGAAGCTGGCCATAAGTGAGTCATCATTAGTGAAATTCTTAAACTTGCATGTTAATTAATTCTTGCAAGAATAATTTTCATAAAGGTAGTTTCGGTCGAATTGCTTTCAATACTTATCTACCAGCTGGGGAATCATCTCAGCTACATAAACATAATTTCCATTCAATTTTCCGATGATTACTACGAAAACTGCAACTATTTAAAACAACATATATTAGACATGCCAATCAGGGTTAACATGGCTGTCTATGGAACAGATTAAAATTAAGTTGTACTTAATCAGATGTCATTCGACAACTAATCAACGGAAAGATGAAAGAAAATTATGTACACGTAGCTGAAGGTGATTTCAAAGATGTTTGCACAATATCAAAATAAAATGACTTCAACTCAATTTATGAATAACATGTTAGCTTATGGAACTTTCACTAGTGAAAACTCACTTATGGCCAACTATAGTACGTTCCATGTTTAATCCCCCTGCGGATATTCCTCCTGGCGAATAGGCCACAAGTATATTTTATACCTTGGACTCATTAACACATTCAACTACGATAGTTGAGGATCTTAATAGATTTATAAGCAATATATTTTTGCACTAAATGATTTATACATTATCTGTAAACAAGTGGACAAGTTATGTTGTTTCCATTGATACCCGAAGTAAATGAGGACATGCGTGCGTGAGGGTTTGGGCAGCAGCTGCGTCTTTCTGGTTTATGTTGAACGACAAGACACGAAATGTTATACACCAGAAACACAGATAATGAACTCCTCCTTAACACTAAAATGTGTTTATAAAACAACAGCGTACGAATATTGGATTGTGTCGATATCTCACTTAACTATAGTATTCATCCTAGATTCGATCCAGATACCTACGTCGTCATCTGCTCAGGTAGTATATCAATCACGTTTAGTGGAGTTGTCTCAGTACCTCCCTTGTGTGGTACGCGGAAGAGACAGGTAGACAGGTGGGTTGCATATTTCAAAGCATCCAGGAGACAGAAGACAGTCTCATCGTGTGAATAATTCGTATACATTCAGACCACCGACAGCATCTATTCAGATTTAAGGCATATTGTTTAAAATACTGATTTAGTTTTGTCTACACTCAAATTTGAAAGGAAGAGAAACCGAAAGTAGGAATTGTTGGACGCGAGGTTTTAAAACTAAAATATAGTGATGCCATTTTCTGTTATTGTCCTGTTTTGTACCAATGTCTGGCATTCAGGTAAACAAGTTCATTTGTTAATTTGTCAACATTTAAAGCTTAAACTATAATATAACGATATATGTTGGCTCGGCCTGTGAAAGAATTTCACAGTTTCTTCCCTCGTATTGTCACTTTGAGCAGATACCATATAACATATTATTATATGGTCTCTGCTTGAGGAGGTGTGACGTTTACGTGTTCTTTGTGATACCGGATGGATAACAATTCCAATTACAGGACACTTTAGGCATTTTAGATTTTATAAGTAACATATCCATGTTGATTTCAGTTAAAATTCATTACTGGCAATTCACGGTACACCAGGTACTATGTACGGCAACGACTAGCTTGTTCTTACAGCAGGAGTTTGTTGTCATGACAACTATAATGATGGAGGGCTTTGTTAATACTATATTTCTGAAACCCCTTGTACATGTCGTTATTCCAAGACATGCAGAACAATGAGTTTTTCAGTCTTTTTCTCTATCAGTGTTTATTGAATAACAAAGACAGTTTTATAGAAAATAATACCATTGACCCCTGAGAGGCAATCCCAGTATCCCCACATTTCACAAGAGCGTCTTAGTAGTGAGCAGTTTGTGACCTGGCTGTCCATCATTGTAACCCGGATGTGATTCTTGTTTTGCAGATGGCGACGTCACGGGAGGAGAAAGTGATGGAATTCCTGACCTGTGTGATCTGCCAGGAACTGTACACAGACCCGTGTACACTGAGTGTGATCACACATTCTGCAGGAAATGTGTCACCTCATACGTCCAGACCAGACAAGATGCTATACATTCCAAGACCATCCCCTGTCCCTACTGTGGACAAGATACCAGGGTCCCTCACCCCAGCAGGCCGGTGGAGGAGTGGGCGGGGCAGATCAAAGCCAGCATCATTATACAGGGGCTGATTGACACACAGGAACCTTCTACAAGTACTGCAGGTGCAAATACCGATTGACATGCTGATTATTATCAGTCGTCTTGTGTACAGATCCCCATTGTATGATAAAGTCCACAAAGCCCTTGAAAATAGATTTGTCTAACATCGTCTACAAATAACACAACATGTAAGGATCATAGTATTTAGATAATGTAGATCTTCAGGGTATATACCACTCTATCTATGCCTTAAAATAGTAAACCTGAATGATTATACTTGGATTTCTCAATTCAACCCATGTAATAGAAATGCAACAAAACCCTTTCCACATCCATAACACGAAATATCTACTGAAAGCAAAGGCGATTGCACAAGCTTGTGAATATATTATTGTGAAATGTTAAGTTACCAATGACATGTCCTGGACTTTCAGGTACTGTTTGGTGTTGCTCGCTGTGTGCTCGAAGTTAGGGGAGACAACTCCAGGAACCTTATGGTGTTCTGAGTGTGAAGTGTTCCTCTGCAAAGAGATGTGTCAAAGATGCATCGTGCAAGTCCAGCATCACATGACCATGAAATGTGTGACCTTTCAGGAGAGATCAAGGTCAAGAGAAGACGTAAGGCTGTATGCAGGGAACACAAGGGTGAGGTTATAAAGTTTGTCTGTAAAGACTGTCACAAAGCCGCATGTCAGACATGCTGCGTGCTTCACCACAGGAAATGTGAGTCTGTCGTTACCATGGAGTCATTGATGCCAACCATGAAGTACCATTTGAGAAAGAGCATGAATGTACTGACAAAGAAAATAATCAAAAAACAAAAGTTGATTCGGAAAACGCACAAGGAAATTAGAGGAATATTGAAAACTAAAGTAGCTCTTGAAGGTCACATCAAATCTGCTGTTGAGAGAGTCATCGCCAACATCAAACAGAAAGAAAAACAGCTGATGAATGAAGTCAAGGGCATTACAGACAAACAAACACAGCAACTTAAGGCAGATATTAAACTTGAAGAGATCGAGATGCAGATGTACAGACAACATTGTGAGTTCATTGACCAGGCCTTGGTATCGGACTGTGAGATGGATCTGTATGACGCGTATCAGGCCTGGGAGTCTGGAGCTGTAGAGATGGAGGATGTCAGGGTTACAGAGGCAGCAGACACCCAGGAGAATAGATGACATCATCTTTACACCAGACACTGACCACGTCCTGAAGGTCTTAGATAACCTGCAGTTGGGGAAGATTGACGTCACATACCAGGACCAGGGCAATATCTGCCATCTCCAGTCCTGGTTGACACGATAGATGTGAGGGTGTTTGGTGATGATGAGGAGCCTTACTTCTATACATGATGTGACAGTCCTGGTTGTAGATGGTGTACAGACGTGTGTTGTTACGGACTGTCATAACAAGTGTGTGAAATCTTTCTTCACAGAAATAAATCATTCATGCCATAGTAGGCTTCCCCTGCTCTCACAGGCTCACAGTTGAATGAGAAGCAGGTGATTTGCTGTCAAAACAGATTGTAACAATAGAAGTGACCCCTGACCTGGTGCTGCTCTCAGCCATCACAACACGTACCGGATACAGCAGTCTGGCTGTTCTGAATCCTTCATCTCTAGCAGCAGGTGGTTGCGGCTGTGTTGATATCCTGGACATGGCTGGACACGTGTTGAGGTCAATCCGTACATACAATGATGACTCGCTGTTTACCTACCCCCTGGTACATGTGTGTCACCAACAAGGGCGACCTACTCGTGTCTGACTGTAGGAAGAGGTCTGTGACATGTCTGACGTCAGAGGGGGATGTTATGGGGAGATACCCCCCTGCCGGAGACAGAGCACTCAGCAACCCTCGTGGTATCACAACTACCACGACAGGAGACATCCTGCTTCTAGACTGGGGCAAGGTGATACAGCTGACAGAGTCGGGGGAGTTTGTCAGAGAATATCGAGACATGGGTGATTATCCACGGGGATTGTATGTAGACAGTCATGACACAATGTACGTGTCTAGCCCAACTCAAATCCTGGAATTCCTCCTCATGTAGTCATACATCCCAGCATCAGTAAAATATGAGCTACACTATAACAGATCAGTACAGATATAGATATTTTGATCAGATTGGATTCTGTTTGGATTTTATAACTGATCATAGAAATAAGTTCAATAACACAACAGAACGTTCTCGTCAGTGACTTCCTCCAGGTACTCGTGGGCGTCTACCAGCGAGTGAAGTCCCTGATTAGATGCATCATTCTAAATGTGGTACTTGTTGTTGCCCTGCCTGTTCAGCATTGATATGATAAGGCAAGGACAGCTTGGTGTTAGTAGGCTTTGTCTTAGTAGGGTATCCATGGTAAACTGAGATGTGGTATCTCATCAGATTCACAGAACGTCCACTATATTAGGAAACACAGAACGTCCACTATATTAGGAAACGTAGGATGGTAGGTTTGCTTGCCCCTCCCCCAGGTCGGGTGTCCAGGCGGGCAGTGAGTAGTGTAGGGGTGACACACCTTGACCCTTGCCAAAGATACACACTGGCCACAGATCGAAGATGGAGTGTGGGAAGTCAGGTACATTTTTAGAAACAGATGATTCTAAAGATTATATGAATGGATGAATACTTTGATGAGGAATTTGATTTCGAACAGCTGGGATATCAAACTTGTATGGAATTCCCGCAGTTAAACCCCGCGCTTGATAATGAAAAATAGCCACTTTGGTTACCAAATTATGAAGCCATAATTTATCCCAGGGTTAAATTCAGGAATTGCACATATTGAAAGTAAAGAAACAGTCACAATGTAATGAATGACCTTTAATGTTTACATCATTTTAAAAAGAGGTGAGCTTGAAATGAGAGAGAACGAAGGATACAGTTTGACATTAGGCTAATTGGGTCTGTAAGGGTTATATCAGTGTTATGAATACCTTTGAGAAAGGGCTGGATGAGTGGGTTAGATGGCTGACTTTGTGTGCTAGTGATTAGGACTCTGAGAGTGTGGGTAATCCCGGATGGTATTCAATCTGAAAATTAACTAGAATCTGTATGTGTAATGTGGATGTGTAATCTGAAATTAACATGTCACATCAAAAATTGACAGATCACAGATCAAAAGGTTAGTGTAGGAAGTCAGGTATATTCTATTTTAGAGGGAAACATATTGTCAGTTGTTGATAAGTATCATAAATGTAGCCTGTCATATCATAACATATTTTGTCATATGAATTTTATGTTTATATATGAAACTGTACAGGAGTTACAAGTATCTCTTGTCTCCCTTGCAGTATATGAACCCGCCTGTTTCCAGCATACACTGCAAAAATCATTTCCTGAAATTGGAATGTTAGCCCTGTCAAACTACCTGTATTTTCTCTGGTGTTTCATAAAGTCTGGTCCCCGCAACTTTCAAATATTGAACCAATCTAATAATGTCAATTGAAAGAGTGTTGAAAATTTAATTATCAAGTGGCAACTACTTGATGAAAAACTTTAGTCATAGTGATTCCCGTTGCTGCCATGTTGGGGGAATCAAATAAATACGTGACAGGGACCTGAGCTGCTGTTCATTACTTATTCCTTCAGGTATGTCATTGTAATCAATCACAGGCCACATTCCCCAGCACGGGAATATTTCATTTGAAACCTCCGGCTGACGCCGTCGGTTCCAAATGAATTCCTGTGCTTCAAATACTCAATAACACCCGGAAATTGGCCAACATATGATGTATATCTCCTAAACATTGTACCCATGTGGGTAATCGAACCCAGGTCTTCAGTGTGACAAGCGAACACTTTAACCACTAAATTACCCCACCGCCTCACATAGGCTTGAATAAAATACTGAATTACACAATCATACATCCACATTTTTCGAGCAGTCTGTCAACAATTAAGTTGTAGACATGATTCAGTTACAGATCCTAACTTATTTTTTATTCTTTCAAGATGTTCAGTACTGGAGCGATCAGTAACTGCTTGGGTCCTGCGTATTTCATGGTTAGATGGAACATGCCCCCAGCAGCCAATGCTGGTCATCATGGGTGGCCAGCTGGATTAGGTGGTCCATCTGAGTGGCTTTGTGGATTGGTGCTCACAATATCACTACCGCGACTTGTTCCTGACTTGGTTACTTACAAGTCACCATCTTTTTCTTTTTTTATTATTATTATTATTATTATTATTATTATTATTATAGGATATTTATATAGCGCACATATCCACGCAACTAGAGCATGCTCAAGGCGCTGGTATTTTTCCCCTCGATCATTGGATGTCAATCTTAACGGCACATCGTATTATCAATCTCAACTCCTTGGGGAGTATACAACTCTTGCTGCCACTAGGCGCATCGAGTTATTGTGGCTTTCTCATCCTAACGAGGTGCCTATCCACAGCTGGGTGGACTGGGGCACGTAGTCACAGTACTTTGTCCAAGTTCACTGCACATTGCTGTACCCGCAACTAGGTGTTTGCACGTATTCATGTGGCCACCATCTAGTCATACACCAGCGGATTCTTGGGTTCTTTTAAGTGCGCAGGTTTGTGTACTGTACACTAGGGGTTGTGACAACACGGAAGTCTGCACACAAAGTTGACTCCAAGGTTTTTAAACCCGGTCGTCACAGGTGGGCTCGATCCCGGCACCTCAAGCTCGCTGGATCACTAGCCTGGTACCTTGGCCAGCTCGCCCACCACACCCACCACACTTGATTATTTGTGAGTACCACTTTAAACAAAATGTATCATAAATGATCACTTGATTTCATTTACACGAGTATGTTACTCCGTCCATTTCATGGATTCCTATTGAGAAGCTAGGCGGGACCAAACAAACCAGTGGTTGATATTATAACAAATGTCTCATGATGTCCTGTTGTTATGACACAACAAGTCAAAGGATACAATTTTCTAACATTTTGAACAAAGGTTACTGGGCACAATTTCTAAAACAAAACTTCCCATTATTCGTTTCATGTTTAACACGACATATGGCAATTTTGCAGGTCACAAACACATAACAGGGACTGGATCCAACAAACTAGTGATTGATGTTATGAGCCACACCAGATACCATCACAATGACAGGCGATCAAGCCAACAACCCCGCCACAATATCAATATTGACATCTCCTTCATAGCCAGTTCTGACCTGGAATCTACATGGAATATTTTGGCTGAATAATTTTTCCAACCTTGATGTAGAAACCATCACACAACAAAGCAAACTTTCTTCACAAATTCTGACTGCATGTCAGCTAGACACATCTACTCACATTGCCAAAAAAATGGTCAAATGGGCGTTTTGCTTCTGTATTGTTTATAATGTACAAGTACATTAGGTACACCTACAGAATACCGGATACCTACCAACCATATTCTTTGTTAGCACGCGCACTTCCTATTATAGGGAAGCACGAGCTATATTATTCGAAACAATAAGCGAGCATTAAAATGAAAAATAACCATTGAAATCGGATTGATTGAGACGACTTCCGGTTAGTAAAACTAACCAACGATTTTTAAAATGAAAGGTAAGTTATCACAAATAAAAAATATATGCGCCTTTGAAAAAACCGGACCTACGGAATTCTGGGAGTTGGAGCGAATGAGCGTGGGAAATTTCTGAAAGGTAAGTGTTCAGTGATTGGTCAGTTTGTGTCTACGTCATAGCCTAGTAACGGCCGTATTTGGAAGTCTACAACTTCTACTCGGCGTTCAGAAGATGCGATTGTGGGACGTATTCAAGTTATCGGAAGACAAAGTAGAACTTCATCGATTTTTAAGAAACAGGGACTTTTTGGAAACTAGGACGGGAAAACATGCGGTAAATGTTGTATTGGGAAATTTTATTTGTGTAAAGATAAAAGCTACAGCAAAGACAATTTGTGTTGGAAAAGTAGCAAGAAATCGTGCGGCAAAAAACTGTCTATTCGCCACAATTCGTGGTTTGAAAACAGCAAATTAGATTGTGGCAAAATTTTATTGCTCACATATTGTTGGATTTTCAAGTTGTCTCAAGATTTTTTGTACGTCGGGAACTAGACATTTCGTCTTGCAACACTTCTGTAGACTGGTACCACTTCTGTCGCGAAGTTTGTGTTGTTGTGGCAGATTCTGACAGTGATAGGATCGGTGGGGAGGGAAGAATAGTGGAGATTGACGAATCAAAGTTTGGAAAAGAAAATTTAATCGAGGAAAAAGGGTTGACGGTCAGTGGGTTTTCGGGGGAATCGATCGGGAATCCAAAGACTATTTTTTTGCATGTGTGGACAAGCGTGACTCTGAGACACTAATTCCGATAATTAAGAAATACATCAAACCAGGCACCACAATAATAAGCGATTGTTGGAAAGCCTATGACTGCTTGAAGCATGAAGACTTTCTCCACTTGAAAGTGAATCACTCGATCCATTTCAAGGACCCCGAGACGGGAGCACATACTAACACCATTGAGTCCTCTTGGGGTGCTTTGAAAAGATCTCTACCACGATCAGGCACTACTAAGGGGTTGTATTCTTCATATTTTGAAGAATTTTGTGTAAGAAGGAAGTACTTGAGTAACAGGGAGGACATGCTTATAGCTTTCTTGGAGCTTATCAGTCGTGTATATAAACCCCATGACAGAGATGATGAAATTGTGCATGTGAGACGCCCCTTCGCTCCTCTGCAACCCGATGCTGACGACAGTGCTGACGATTTCGTTCTGTGAAGGTAAGCATCATATCTAATGTCTAATCTAACCCTAAACCCTAAACCCTAACCCTAAACCCTAAACCCTAATGCTCTATGCAACATAAACAAAACGCCGTTACTAAGGAACTCAGTTGCGCACATTTTGTGCGCAGTTCTAAAATAAGCTTTCAAAGATGGCGGAAGGTATCTGGTATTCTGTAGTCTTGCCGTACATTATAAGGTTGGATGTTGATTAATGCCACACTCAGCAATATTCCAGCTATATGGCAGTTGTCTGTCAAGAATCAGGTCTGGACCAGACAATCCAGTGATCAACAGTATCAGCATCAATCTACGGAGTTGGGATACGATGACATGTGTCAGCCAAGTCAGCATCCCAGACCACCCGATAGTCACCTCTTACGACAGGCATGGGTTACTGAAGATATTTAACTTAAAATGTGAGTTCAATAAACTGGTTTAATACCTTCTGTCTCTCACAGTCCTCTCCTGCTCTGTGAGCTCACGAGGAAGTTCACCTGCCCCGAAGATGACTGTACGTATTTTCTCCATGCAGTCCGCCTGGTTCAACATCTGTTTCCTTGTAGCATCCGAGGTCACGACCAGATAGCCTCCCTTGGTGATCCTACCAGCCTCCTGTGTAGGGAGTGAGTGAGTAAGTTTAGTTTAACCCCACACTCAGGCATAATCCAAATATATGGCAGCGGTCTATAAATAATCAGGTCTGGACCAGACAATCCAGTGATCAACAGCATGAGCTTTGATCTGCGCAATTAGGAACCGATGACATGTGTCAACCAATCCACCTGATCCTGTTAGTTGCCTCTTCCAAGGAGCATGAGTTACTGAAGATCAATTCTAACCGAGATCTTCAGGGGTTGCTGGAACTGGGAACTGAGAAGCCCAAACACCTTTCGGCTCATTGGAAGGTCTCCGGATTCCGACTCCTGTTAGTGATGTTAGATCTTCACAGTGAGATGCATGGCACTGGATCGGAGGATATGAGCAGCATGGGATTGAATAGTTTTGGTCTCTATGTTAGTACTATGCCATCTTACTTCTTGTCATACAAATAACATGTACTCTCTAAGAATAGTAGGGATACATGTATGATATCAAGTGTTTGATCAAGATAATTGTTGATGATATATATCCTGTTAAAATTATTCATGTCTGTAGAACTTAACACTAAAACACAGATAGTGTGCACGTGTCGCATACAGTAGCCCCAGAAATGGGAGTAGGGCATCATTTCTGATTGAGACATTTCAAAGTTTAGAAATTCTTTTTCAGTTCTGACTATTCCAAATTCTTGTGTTAAAGAGTATATTATATTGTGACACTGAATGTTTGTTCATCTTGGCATTCAATCTATAGTTTGGAGGGGGGGAGATAACCCACCTTCTCCAGGAGTCTCTCTCTGATCCAGTGAGGGATCCAGTCAGAGGGAGTGAGTGAGTTTTGTTTTACACCGTACTCAGCACATTTCGAGCTATATCGCGACTGTGTGTAAATATTGAGTCTGGACTAGACAATCCAGTGATCAACAGCATGAGCATCGATCTATGCAATTGGGATACGACGACATCAGCGAGTCGGACCCCCTGATCCTGTTAGTCGCCGCATACAGAAAGCATGGTTTGCTAAAGACCAATTCTAAACCGCATCTACATGGGTGGATCATGTTTACATATATTATATTATGATCTCTTCTAAGTATATATGTTAATATCGAGTGTTAGAACAAAGATAAGTGTTGAGGATACATATCCTCAGCAAGATTATTTATGTCTGTATATCTTATCACCAAAACAACAGACTGCAGATGTCGAATGTAGTAGTGCCACAATCACAATCCAGTGATCAACAGCATGAGAATCGATCTACACAATTTGGATGTGATGACCTGTGTCAACCAAGTCATCGAGTCTGACCACCCGATCCCCTTAGCCGCCACTTACAACAAGCATTGGTTGCTGAATACCAATTCTAACCTGGATCTTCACAGATCTTCTGCAAAAAGGTCATACAGACATGATCTGTAATGGGATCATTGGGATGTTCTGTGATCTTTGTGCTGCGGTAACGAGCACCAAGAACCGATGTTAATTAGATTAGACAAGATGGTGAAAGTCACGATAGCAATAAGTCAACTTAATATGACTTACTCCTCCGTTCAATCTTTAGAGAATATTTGAGTATCCTTAAGTGTGCAATAAGAAATGACTTAATAAGTAGGGATGCCACACTCGGCGATACATCGATTCTTTGTATTCTTTGACGATACAATTATCGATACATTCAAATCTGTATCGATATTTAGTTTTGAAAGTATTGGTTTAAATATGTTTATGGATCGTTTTCTTTTTGCAATTGTATCATGTTTTCTGATGTTATGAGAGTTATAAATGATTATTTTTCATCCACAAAGATGGGAAATTAGAACTTATTAATCTCTGAGAATAAAAAACTGTTGATCTTTTCATGGACAATTATAAAAAATGAAATAATAATGTTCAAAATGTAACTAAATTTACGCAATAATGCCGCGAAAATAGGTATCGAGATACGTATCGAATCATGAAATGTATCGTGATACGTATCGAATCATGAACTTGAAATGTATCGTGACATCCCTAATAAGATTTGACAACAGAACATGTCAGAACGAGCTACATAGTTATGATGGTGAGAGTGATGGTAACAATATGTGAAATTAATATGACTGTTACCTGTGTTCTGTCTTTAGAGAATATCGGGCTCTTCTTACTGGTTAGGCAGAGAAAAATGACTGATTTCTTCACTTGAACTCAAATATACTTTACAGTGCTACAGGCCATGAATATATATTTTATAGAAAAGTAGACAGACCTTTGTTGACGTTCTGACCTCCTGGACCACTTCCCCTGGAATACTTGATGTCAAGTTTATCTAAAATAACAAATAACAGAACAACAGAATAAAGACTGACAATCAATAAAAAATCTGTGACTAAAGTATTTAATCTGTGGATAATATGTCATAACACAACCATGTCTGCGTGCTATATCACTTGCTTGCCTAAATATGACATGGAAATAACAGTTGACCTTAATCCTGTTTATTGGTATTTAGCTAAATAATGCTTTTATACGAGTAAAGTACTCATATTATAAATGCATGAAATGAACACGAGTATACTTGCCATGCTTGTTTATGGAATAAAAATGATATACATGTATAATAATATATAAGTTATGAACATATGATCTTGTAGTGCATGTCACTCTTATCATTGTATTCTTATTTAATGATTTGTTTGACAGGAGCGATCCTCCTAGTCTTAAGATCATTGCTATGTGCATGGATAGGTGTTGTGTGCTCTTCAAATTGTCTTTGAATATTTTGGTGGACCAATTCGTAATGACCTGTACTACTATGATATTTTCCGTACACATTTTATTATTTAGCATTCATGTTAACGGAGTCCAATAAGCATCTCCTCCTGCAGTAGTTGTCTCCCTTACAGTACATGAACCCACGTGTTACCTGCATCCACCCAAGTATGTATTTCTATAGATAGGAATGTTAGCCCAGCACAACCTGCTGTGACTTGATTTGGTGTTTATTGCAATAATTGTTAGGTCCACCAATTCTTTCAGATGTTCAAATATTGTAAATATATTTTATTGTAATCAAAGTGACATGCTCGAGAAAAGTGATACATTTCCCCTTCCTTCAATATTGGGCCCCAACACTCTATATGGATCAAGTCTGAGGGTTATTCCAGAGAACGGGACTGTATCAGGCAGTTATGAGACATTAAAAACGTTTGTTGCTTATAGTTTGGTATTGTTGTGTGGGATTAACAGATTTGATATACTAATAATGTAAATATATGAACTATAACAGAAATATTGTAAATATTCTTGAGTTTATTGTAATGTGCAGTATCACCGTTTAAGACTTATCACCCCTTAAACAGTTCAACGTACAAGTTGGAAAGTATAACCTTTATAAATTTAGATTACTTGTGCATGTACAAGTTGGAAGGTATAACCTCCAAGAATTTAGATTACCGGATTCAAACATTACTGTATTGTTTGATCTGACCTAACTTATTCCTTAAGTAAGTTTTGTAATCAATCATACGTCACATTCCTCACAAGGCTTGTTGGGTCATGCTTACACTGCTGTTTCATGTATGAGAACACTGGAATATATGTATTTGTCAAATCTTGTCATCAGCAAACTATTGTGTATTTATATATATTACTCAGTGTTTTTGGACCAACGGAATCGGGTGGTCAGGCTCGCTGACTTGGTTGATATACGTCATCGGTTCCCAATTGCGCAGATCGATGCTCATGCTGCTGATCACTGGATTGTCTGGTCCAGATTCGATTATTTACAGACCGCCGCCATATAGCTGGAATATTGCTGAGTTTAGTCGTACAACTAAACTCACTCACTCACTCAGTGTTTTTGTCGGTCTTGGTGTTGTTAGTGAATTATTGTTATCCATTCAGCATTTTTTAAAATCATTTCAGTGTGTAGATATGGTCAACATATGTTGTGATTATATTAATTGAAACATCAGAAGTAATACATAATTTGTTAACCGAAAGGTTGTGTTGATTTCGGTATAAAATGCATGCTAAGTGCAGACGGAAAAAGAACATCACAGTTATATGTAAATGTTGGATAGTTTTCAGAAATATATTTTTCAGCATTATAGTTTTATATTGTTTGTTTGGGATTAACATATATATTATGCATACTAAGTAGCAGACAGAAAGAAGATCACAGTTATGCTTTGTTTACATCACTCAATAACTGAATAAATGTTAGGGGGCCAATATAATTTTAATTATTATATTTTCAGTATTATAGTTTTATAGTGTTTGTGTGGGATTAACCATTTTAATATACTAAAATTGTCAAGAAATGTACTATAATAGAAAAGTATTGTAAATATTCATGTGTTTATTGATGTGTGATTTCAAATGGTTGGTTGCTTTTAAATTGTTTTACTATTTCTTGTTGTGTAAGAGGAACATTTCTAATGCGCTGAAATACATATTACAGAAAAATACTAACATATTTTAATGATACAGTCATTATTTGTTTTCATAATGTTAATAGAATTGGCATTTGGATCAAAATCAGTCAAATATTTCTGAATATATCTTAACCTTTAAAAAGAACAGCGTTCACACTTAAGGAGTACATGAAATTCATCTTCAATAACATTTTTGTCATTCAATTTACAAAATAAACATAATCTCTCATTGTAATCAACTTTATTGTATCTTCCCGTTTCAACTGCTAAATAAAAATGACCACATCTTAATTTCGACAGTGCAGATCTGAGATGTAAAGGAATATCAGAATTTAAATATCTTCCCACATTTAAAAGTGTCTAAAATTGGGAGTAATAAAAACATTTATGGAATAACCTGTATTAATTTAGATTGCCTGTACAAGGTGGAAAGAATATCCTGTATCAATTTTGATTACATGTACAAGCTGGAAGGAATAACCTGTATCAATTTAGAATACTAGAGTCCAAAGAGGCTACTTGTCATATCTTCGTTAAAAAAACCCATCTGAAATGTCAACATCATGTCAACAATTTGACATTTGATAATGATTGAGGGTCGTACAGTCAGCAGGTTTAAATCCTAGTTCAAAGGTAAACACACAGATGACAGACAACACGTCATGTCATACGTTAGCTGACAATGCCACAAGATTAAGGAATAAATGTGTGTAAAGTCACATGGTATTATTTGACTTGAGAAACACTCCCTTTAGCACAGATTCTTCAATGGCTGTTGTCAACTACTGCACGTCTAGGACTGGTTCTGTGCTTCCGCCGTCATACACAACTACGATGACAACTAATCAGGGGTTGGAATTCCATGCATAAATACAAATGGGCTCGTCCAAACTGCTCACTGAATGTCCAGAAACTTTATTCGATCAGCAAACAACAATCCCCGAACCTCCGTAATATCTATCTAAATTCAACTTTACACTACAACATTAAAGCAAAGTTCCATGCTTCCAGCTTCCACGTTCTCTTCAGGGTTGCTAATATTAGTCACCTACAATGTTGATTTTAGAAAACCAGTTGTGACAGTTTCTGAGCTCAAATTTTCCAAAAGTAAATATTCCGCTGTCGATCTCCATTCTATTTTGGATGTCTCCCTTCCAAGCAAATTCCACAAATAGACATTCATCGGCAGGACCTCAATACTGTATCGTTGTTACAAACTGGTATTTTGATACACACCTGCATCTGATGAGACACAAAGTCAGAAAAACTCCATCAGCTGCCTCAGACTGCCGACAAGAATCACTGGCCCTCACCTCCATCACACGATAGACTACATTCTCTCACACACTATGGTGGCATCTATTGGCAGGACCTCAATACTGCATAATGGCTACAAACTGGCTCAGGTATTGCGATACACACTTACACATCTGATGACACAGAAAATCAGAAAGACTCCATCTCCTGCCTCAGACTGCTGACAATAATCACCCGTCTTCACCTCCATCACAAGATGGACTACATTCTGTCTCACACACGATGATGCTAACGCCTTGTTGCCATCAACTACCCACACTTGGAGGACTTGGAGTCGGGATCATACAGTCGGAATCTTTTTATCGGCAGAAATATCTTATGGATATGGAAATGGTTTTTGTTGCTTTTGGATACTATGGACAGATTTTGTCTCATATACTTACGTGTGAGGATATATGCTGCTCCAATTTGCTTAACCGGTTGCAGAAATGAGTAATTGTTGACTAAACTAAGCCACTGGTACCATACTTCACTGTTAATTATTTGGCACCAGCTCCCATTCTACAAGAACCGGGCGTGTTGGAGATGGTCATGTGTTTCTAAGCATCACATCCTTGCTCTTGGGTTTCACCAAATATGTAAATACCTAAGATGCACTTTACTTCGGGCTTTCCTCCCACATTCAGCAGACACGCTGTGATATAACTGACATAATGTCCCTAGCAGTGCAAAATAGAACTTAGAAGCCAATGTAACAATGTACACAGTCATGTCGATTTGATGTCATGAAGAGAAGTTGCCAACTGTCTTCTCGTGATATGTCATTAAGATGAATATGCGTTCTTGTGTGTTCTTCTACCACTAGTTCAATAATATTTAGTCAAACCGTTGAAATGATAATTCACATACCGATACTTTTACACTATTTAATTATAACATCTAAACAACGTCTGAAACCATTTAAATAAACAACACAAATTAAGGTTTAAATATTGTTTCAAAAATTCATAAAATGTTTCTAGAGGTTTTCAGGCAACGTGATCACACGAAGAAAGTGTTTGTGTAAATTATTTTCAAAATCCATTTTAGAAATAGACAAGAAGTCCTTACTCGCCTATACTTCGTACACATGTTGCACTTACTGACAAGCATACAGGTTCACACAAAATGGAAACAATTACATTACCTTCTTTAAGTGGCATTTAGAAGTTGGTGTGATGAACAACGAGGAGAGTTCTATGGATGTACAACATTTTTAATATTAATATGAGCTTAATATTAAAGAAGTTGTATATCCATAGAACTCTACTCATTGTTCAACAATTGCATTATTTGCAGAAACATACGACTCAAAGACAGAGAAGGTAGCTTCAGTTTTATTTTGACATAACTCGTATCTATCACTAAGTATCAATAAATGACGAGTGCAAAATGAGAAGCATTCATGAGCTTCTGAAAGCTAATGGATTTGTGTCGTGCTACATGAAAGTAAGCATACGCACAGTAGTCATGACAAAAATATGATTAGGAGCTCAACGAAATCTTATATGCTTGATATTTAAAGTTTCAATAGGTATTTCACAAACGCCGCAACACTCAATCATACTACATGAGGTGAGAACTTGAGGGACAAACTCACCTTGTTCCGTCAGTTTTACGTTGTTACCGTCAGGAAGCATTAGGTACAAAAGACGCCTGTATTTTAGTATTTTTACGCTAATATTCACTAGTTTTATGTCCATCATTCTGTTTTCTTTTCTCTTTTCCTGTGGCAGCTGCATTGACATTGGCCTTTGTGAAGTGTGCCTTCAACACAGATACTTACGCTGTGAATAACAGGTCATACATCTGCAGGATAAATCATAAAATAGACAGTCGTTACAAAGTCCAAGCATAAACCACTTTCGTAGACACTCATTTTTTCAGTTTGTTCAGGCAGCTGATTGTGACAGTTGATATCGTAGCAACTGTAATCTTGGAAACACGAGCATGAGAATCATCTTCATGTATGTATGACTTGTTACCGTCCTAAACGTAGATAATGACGCGTTGAGATGCTAGCTGAAGTTAAATAATGAAGATAAAACAGATATATTCAGATTCAATCATTTTACCGAAAAGGTTCTAACATTTATCATCACTAATAATAGTCAAGCACAATGCACAGGCGGATCCAGAGGTGGTTGGGTGGGTGGTGTTCAGGGAGGTGACCAGTAGCTGCTTTGTTTTTGGCGAGAGACGGTGAAAGGTTGTGTGTTTCTGTCAGAAGCTGTTCGTAAAATGCATTCCACACGTGTTTTGTATTTTAATTGTGATGAGCATGCTATCTGACTGTTTAAATATCTTTAAAATATATTATATAAATGCCTCTTTCGATGAACATTCAACACCTAATGCAAATAAAAGAATGAATGGGTTTTTGTTGCTCCAGTTAGTCAAAGACCAACACTGTCACAATCTAATATGTCGCACATTGTGGATATACAGAAGCTGGTCATAAGTGAGTCATCATTAGTGAAGTTCTTAAACTTGCATGTTTATTAACTCTTGCAAGAATAATTTTCATAAAGTTAGTTTCGGTCGAATTGCTTTCAATACTTATCTGCCAGCTGGGAAATCATCTCAGCTACATACACATAATTTCCATTCAATTTTCCAATGATTACTACGAAAACTGCAACTATTTAAACAACATATATTAGAAATACCAATCAGGTTTAACCTGGCTGTCTATGGAATAGATTAAAAATAAGTTGTACTTAATCAGATGTCATTCGACAACTAATCAACGGAAAGATGAAAGAAAATTATGTACACGTAGCTGAAGGTGATTTCAAAGATGTTTGCACAATATCAAAATAAAATGACTCCTACTCAATTTATGAAAAATAGTCCTGCAACAGATAATTAACATGTTAGCTTATGGAAATTTCACTAGTGATGACTCACTTATGGCCAACTCCAGTACGTTCCATGTTTAATCCCCCTGCGGATATTCCTCCTGGCGAATAGGCCACAAGTATATTTAATACCTTGGACTCATTAACACATTCAACTACGATAGTTGAGGATCTTAATAGATTTATAAGCAATATATTTTTGCACTAAATGTTTTATGCATTATCTGTAAACAAGTGGACAAGTTATGTTGTTTCCATTGATACCCGAAGTAAATGGACTGCCATCCGTGGTGTAGTAGTTAGAGCGTCCGCCCGGTGAGCGGAAGGTCGCGGGTTCGATCCCCTACCGCGTCATACCAAAAGACGTTAAAATATGGTACTTGTTGGTCCCTGCCTGGCGCTCGGCATTAATGGGTACAACAAGGACTGGTCGGCTCGGAGTCAGTAAAATGTGTCTGAGTGGGGTATTCATGCTTCACTGCGGCATGGTATCTCAGTGGGCTAGCACTATAAAACCAGCTTAAGTCTGGGCTAGTACAAGCAGCCGCACATACACATACACATGCATGCACGTCGTCATATGAGCGAAATATTCTCAAGCACGACGTTAAACCCAATTTCACCTCACCTCACCTCACCTCACCTCAGTAAATGAGGGACATGCGTGCGTGAGAGAGAGTTTGGGCAGCAGCTACGTCTTTCTGGTTTATGTTGAACGACAAGACACGAAATGTTATACACCAGAAACACAGATAATGAACTCCTCCTTAACACTAAAATGTGTTTATAAAACAACAGCGTACGAATATTGGATTGTGTCGATATCTCACTTAATTATAGTATTCATCCTAGATTCGATCCAGAAACCTACGTCGTCATCTGCTCAGGTAGTTTATAAATCACGTTTAGTCGAGTTGTCTCAGTTACCTCCCTTGTGTGGTACGCGGAAGAGACAGGTAGACAGGTGGGTTGCATATTTCAAAGCATCCAGGAGACAGAAGACAGTCTCATCGTGTGAATAATTCGCATACATTCAGACCACCGATACCATCTATTCAGATTTAAGGCATATTGTTTAAAATACTGATTTAGTTTTGTCTACACTCAAAATTTGAAAGGAAGAGAAACCGAAAGTAGGAATTGTTGGACGCGACGTTTTAAAACCAAAATATAGTGATGCCATTTTCTGTTATTGTCCTGTTTTGTACCAATGTCTGGCATTCAGGTAAACAAGTTCATTTGTTAATTTGTCAACATTTAAAGCTTAAACTATAAAGATATATGTTGGCTCGGCCTGTGAAAGAATTTCACAGTTTCCTCCCTCGTATTGTCACTTTTGAGCAGAGACCATATAATAGATTATTATATGGTCTCTGCTTTGAGGAGGTGTGACTTTTACGTGTACTTTGTGATACCGGATGGATAACAATTCCCAATTACAGGACACTTTAGGCATTTTAGATTTTTATAAGTAACACATGTTGATTTCAAACGGCGAAACGCAGTTAAAATTCATTACTGGCAATTCACGGTACACCAGGTACTATGTATGACAACGACTAGCTTGTTCTTACAGCAGGAGTTTGTTGTCATGACAACTATAATGATGGAGGGCTTTGTTAAAACTATAGTTCTGAAACACCTTGTACATGTCGTTATTCCAAGACATGCAGAACAATGAGTTTTTCAGTCTTTTTCTGTATCAGTGTTTATTGAATAATCAAGACAGTTTTATAGAAAATAATACCATTGATCCCTGAGAGGCTATCCCAGTATCCCCACATTTCACAAGAGCGACTTAGTAGTGAGCAGTTTGTGACCTGGCTGGGCATCATCCCAACCCGGATGTGATTCTTGTTTTGCAGATGGCGACGTCACGGGAGGAGAAAGTGATGGAATTCCTGACCTGTGTGATCTGCCAGGAACAGTACACAGACCCGTGTACACTGAGGTGTGATCACACATTCTGCAGGAAATGTGTCACCTCATACGTCCAGACCAGACCAGATGCTGTACAGTCCAAGACCATCCCCTGTCCCTGCTGTCGACAAGACACCAAGGTCCCCACCCCAGGAGGCCGGTGGAGGAGTGGGCGGGGCAGATCAAAGCCAGCATCATTATACAGGGGCTGATTGACACACAGGAACCTTCTACAAGTACTGCAGGTGCAAATACCGACTGACATACTAATTATTATCAGTCACTTGTGTGAATTGTATGATAAAGTCCACAAAGCCCTTGAAAATAGATTTGTCTAACATCGTCTACAAATAACACAACATGTAAGGAGTATTTGTAATGATAGATCTTCAGGGTATCTACCACTCTATCTATGCCTTAAAATAGTCCTGAATGATTATACTTGGATTTCTCAATCTGTAATAGAAGCGACAAAACCCTTTCCACATCCATAAGAAATATCTACTGAAAGCAAAGTCGATTGTACAAGCTTATGAATATATTATTGTGAAATGTTAAGTTACCAAAGACATGTCCACTTTCAGGTACTGTTTCGTGTTGCTCGCTGTGTGAGAAGTTAGGGGAGACAACTCCAGGAGCCTTATGGTGTTCTGAGTGTGAAGTGTTCCTCTGCAAAAGATGTGTCAAGATGCATCGTGCAAATCCAGCATCACATGACCATGAAATGTGTGACCTTTCAGGAGAGGTCAAGGTCAAGAGAAGACGTAAGGCTGTATGTCAGGAACACAAGGGTGAGGTTATAAAGTTCGTCTGTAAAGACTGTCACAAAGCCGCATGTCAGACATGCTGCGTGCTTCACCACAGGAAATGTGAGTCTGTCGTTACCATGGAGTCAGTGATGCCAACCATGAAGTACCATTTGAGAAAGAGCACGAATGTACTGACAAAGAAAATAAGCAAAAAACAAACGTTGATTCGGAAAACGCACAAGAAAATTAGAGGAATAGCGAAAACTAAACTAACAGTAGAACATAACATCAAATCTGCTGTTAAAAGAGTCATCGCCAGCATCAGACAAAAGGAAAAACAGCTGATGAATGAAGTCAAGGACATTACAGACAAACAAACACAGCAACTTAAGGCAGATATTAAACTTGAAGAGATCGAGATGCAGATGTACAGACAACATTGTGAGTTCATTGACCAGGCCTTGGTATCGGACTGTGAGATGGACCTGTATGACGCGTATCAGGCCTGGGAGTCTGGAGCTGTAGAGATGGAGGATGTCAGGGATACAGAGGCAGCAGACACCCGGAGAATAGATGACATCATCTTTACACCTGACACTGACAACGTCCTGAAGGTCTTAGATAACCTGCAGTTGGGGAAGATTGACGTCACATACCAGGACCAGGGTACATATCTGCCATCTCCAGTGCTGGTTGACACGATAGATGGGAGGATGGAGGGTGATCAGAAGAACCCTCTTCTACATGATGTGACAGTCCTGGTTGTAGATGGTGTACAGACATGTGTTGTTACGGACTGTGATAACAAGTGTGTGAAATCTTTCTTCACAAGAAATAATCATTCATGCCATAGTAAACTTCCCCTGGATAACCCTCCACATGGGATGACACAGTTGAATGAGAAGCAGGTGATGGTTGCTGTCCCATACTCCCTTCAGATTGTAACAGTAGAAGTGACCCCTGACCTGGTGCTGCTCTCTACCATCACAACACGTACCGGATACTACAGTCTGGCTGTTCTGAATCCTTCATCTCTAGCAGCAGGTGCTTGTGAATGTGTTGATATCCTGGACATGGCTGGACACGTGTTGAGGTCAGTCACTACATACAATGGCGACTCACTGTTTGCCTGTCCCTTCTACATGTGTGTCAACAACAAGGGCAAGCTACTCGTGTCTGACTATGGGAAGACGTCTGTGACATGTCTGACGTCAGAGGGGGATGTTGTGTGGAGATACGCCCCTGCCGGAGACAGAGCACTCAGCTACCCTCGTGGTATCACAACTACCAGCACAGGAGACATCCTGCTTGTAGACAGGGACACCAGAAGGTGATACAGCTGACAGAGTCGGGGAGTTTGTCAGAGACTATCGAGATCATTGGTTATCCACGGGGATTGTATGTAGACAGACATGATACAATGTATGCGTGTGACGATTCTCAAATTCTGGAATTCAACTTTATGTAGTCACATATGTAGTATGCATCCCAGCATCAGTAAAATATAAGTTACACAATAACAGATCAGAACAGATGTTTTGATCAGATTGGATAGTGTTTGGATTTGAAAACTGATCAAAGAAATGTGCATCACCAGAAATGCATTCCACATGATTAAACACACATCATCAGCTCAGAACGTTCTCTTCTGTGACTTCCTCCAGGTACTCGTGGACAGAGCGTCTATATGCAAGTGAAGTCAGTGATGTGATGCACTGGCCGCGTCATTCAAAGCCATGGTACTTATTGTTACCCTGCCTTTTCAGCATTGAGGGGATAGAGCAAGGACAGCTTGGTGTCAGTAGGCTGTATCTTAGTAGGGTATCCTGTTGTTCAGCATTAAGGGGATAGAGCAAGGACAGCTTGGTGTCAGTCGGCTGTGTCGTAGTAGAGTTTCTGTTGTTCAGCATTGAGGGGATAGAGGAAGGACGGCTTGGTATCAGTAGGCCGTGTCTTAGTAGGTTATCCTGTTGTTCAGCATTGAGGGGATAGAGCAAGGGCAGCTTGGTGTCAATACTATGTGTCTTAGTAGGGTATCCTGTTGTTCAGCATTGAGGGGAGAGAGCAAGGACAACTTGGTGTTAGTACTCTATGTCTTAGTAAGGTGTGCTGTTGTTCAGCATTGAGGGGAAAGAGCAAGGACAGTTTGGTGTCAGTAAACTGTGTCTTAGTAGGGTATCCTGTTGTTCAGCACTAAGGGGATAGAGCAAGGACAAATTGGAGTCAGTAGGCCGTGTCTTAGTAGGGTTTCATGTAGTTCAGCACTGTGGGGATGGAGCAAGGACAGCTTGGTGTCAGTAGGCTGTGTCTTAGTAGGGTATCCTGTTGTTCAGCATTGAGGGGATAGAGGGAGGACCGCTTGGTGTCAGTCGGCTGTGTCTTAGTAGGGTATCATGTTGTTCAGCACTGAGGGGATAGAGCAAGGACAACTTGGAGTCTGTTGGCTGTGTCTTACTCGGGTATCCTGTTGTTCAGCATTGAGGGGATAGAGGAAGGACAGCTTGGTGTCAGTTGGCTGTGTCTTGGTATGGTATCCTGTTGCTCAGCATTGAGGGGATAGAGCAAGAACAGCTTGGTGTCAGTCGGCTGTGTCTTAGTAGGGTATCCTGTTGTTCGGCACTGAGGGGATAGAGCAAGGACAACTTGAAGTCAGTAGGCTGTGTCTTATTCGGGTATCCTGTTGTTCAGCACTGAGGGGACAGAAGGAGGACAGCTTGGTGTCAGTAGGCTGTGTCTTAGTAGGTTATCCTGTTGTTCAGCATTGAGCGGATAGAGCAAAGACAGCTTGGCGTCAGTAGGTTGTGTCTTAGTAGGGTAATCCTGTTGTTCAGCATTGAGGGGACAGAGGGAGGACAGCTTGGTGTCAGTAGGCTGTGTCTTAGTAATGTATCATGTTTTTCAGCATTGAGGGGATAGAGCAAGGTCAGCTTGGTGTCAGTAGGCTGTGTCTTAGTAGGGTATCTTTTTGCTCAGCATTGAGGGGATAGAACAAGGTCAGCTTGGTGTCAGTAGGCTGTGTCTTAGTAGGGTGTCCTGTTGTTCAGCACTAAGGGGATAGAGCAGGGACAACTTGGAGTCTAGTAGGCCGTGTCTTAGTAGGGTTTCATGTTGTTCAGCACTGTGTGGATAGAGCATGGACAGCTTGGTGTCAGTAGGCTGTGTCTTAGTAGGGTATCCTCTTGTTCAGCATTGAGGGGACAGAGTGAGGACCGCTTGGTGTCAGTCGGCTGTGTCTTAGTAGGGTATCGTGTTGTTCAGCACTGAGAGGACAGAGGGAGGACAGTTTGCTGTCAGTAGGCTGTGTCTTAGTAGGGTATCCTGTTGTTCAGCATTGAGGGGATAGAGGGAGGAGAACTTGGTGTCAGTCGGCTGTTTCTTAGTCAGGTATCCTGTTTTTCAGCACTGAGGGGGCAGACGGAGGACAGTTTGCTGTCTGTAGGCTGTGTCTTAGTAGGGTATCCTGTTGTTCAGCATTGAGGGGATAGATGGAGGCCAGCTTGGTGTCAGTAGGCTGTGTCATAGTAGGGTATCCTGTTGTTCAGCATTGTGGGGATAGAGCAAGGACAGCTTGGTGTCAGTAGGCTGTGTCTTAGTAGGGTAATCCTGTTGTTCAGCACTGAGGGGATAGAGCAATGTCAGCTTGGTGTCAGTAGGCTGTGTCTTAGTTGGGTATCCTGTTGCTCAGCATTGAGGGGATAGAGCAAGGACAGCTTGGTGTCAGTTGACTGTGTCTTAGTAGGGTATCCTGTTGTTCAGCATTGAGGGGATAGAGGAAGGACAGCTTGGTGTCAGTTGGCTGTGTCTTAGTAGGGTATCCTGTTGTTCAGCATTTTGGGGATAGAGAAAGGACAGCTTGGTGTCAGTCGGCTGTGTCTTAGTAGGGCATGATTTTGTTCAGCATTGAGAGGATAAAGCAAGGACAGCTTGGTGTCAGTAGGTTGTGTCTTAGTAGGGTATCCTGTTGTTCAGCCTTGAGGGTATAAAGCAAGGACAGCTTGGTGTCAGTAGGCAGTGTCTTAGTAGTGTATCCTGTTGTTCATCATTGAGGGGATAGAACAAGGACAGCTTGGTGTCAGTAGGCAGTGCCTTGCTTTGGTATCGTGTTGTTCAGCATTGAGGGGATAGAGCAAGGACAGCTTGGTGTCAGTAGGCTGTGTCTTAGTAGGGTATCCTGTTGTTCAACACTGGGGGGATAGAGGAAGGACAGCTTGGTGTCAGTAGGCAGTGTCTTGGTATGGTATCCTGTTGTTCAGCATTGAAGCGATAGAGGAAGGACAGTTTGGTGTCAGTAGGTTGTGTCTTAGTAGGGTATCCTGTTGTTCATCCTTGAGGGTATAAAGTAAGGACAGCTTGGTGTCAGTAGGCAGTGTCTTAGTAGTGTATCCTGTTGTTCAGCATTGAGGGGATAGAACAAGGTCAGCTTGGTGTCAGTAGGCAGTGCCTTGGTATGGTATCGTGTTGTTCAGCATTGAGGGGATAGAGGAAGGACAGCTTGGTGTCAGTAGGCAGTGTCTTGGTATGGTATCATGTTGTTCAGCATTGAAGCGATAGAAGAAGGACAGTTTGGTGTAAGTAGACTGTGTCTTAGTAGGGTATCCTGTTGTTCAGCATTAAGGGAATACAGCAAGGACAGCTTGGTATCAGTATGCTGTATGTTAGTATCGTATCCTGTTGTTCAGCATTGAGGGGATAGAGCAAGGTCAGCTTGGTGTCAGTAGGCTGTGTCTTAGTAGGGTATCCTATTCCTCAGCATTGAGGGGATAGAACAAGGTCAGATTGGTGTCAGTAGGCTGTGTCTTAGTAGGTTATCCTGTTGTTCAGCACTAAGGGGATAGAGCAAGGACAAATTGGAGTCAGTAGGCCGTGTCTTAGTAGGGTTTCATGTTGTTCAGCACTGTGGGGATAGAGCAAGGACAGCTTGGTGTCAGTAGGCTGTGTCTTAGTAGGGTATCCTCTTGTTCAGCATTGAGGGGACAGAGTGAGGACCGCTTGGTGTCAGTCGGCTGTGTCTTAGTAGGGTATCGTGTTGTTCAGCACTGAGAGGACAGAGGGAGGACAGTATACTGTCAGTAGGCTGTGTCTTAGTCAGGTATCCTGTTGTTCAGCATTGAGGGGATAGAGGGAGGAGAACTTGGTGTCAGTAGGCTGTTTCTTAGTCAGGTATCCTGTTTTTCAGCACTGAGGGGGCAGAGAGAGGACAATTTGCTGTCTGTAGGCTGTGTCTTAGTAGGGTATCCTGTTCTTCAGCATTGAAGGGATAGAGCAAGGACAGCTTGGTGTCAGTAGGCTGTGTCTTAGTAGGGTATCCTGTTGTTCAGCATTGTGGGGATAGAGCAAGGACAGCTTGGTGTCAGTAGGCTGTGTCTTAGTAGGGTATCCTGTTGTTCAGCACTGAGGGGATAGAGCAAGGACAGCTTGGTGTCAGTAGGCTGTGTCTTAGTATGGTATCCTGTTGCTCAGCATTGAGGGGATAGAGCCAGGACAGCTTGGTGTCAGTAGACTGTGTCTTAGTAGGGTATCCTGTTGTTCAGCATTGAGGGGATAGAGGAAGGACAGCTTGGTGTCAGTTGGCTGTGTCTGAGTAGGGTATCTTGTTGCTCAGCATTTTGGTGAATAGAAAAAGGACAGCTTGGTGTCAGTCGGCTGTGTCTTAGTAGGGCATGATTTTGTTCAGCATTGAGAGGATAAAGCAAGGACAGATTGGTGTCAGTAGGTTGTGTCTTAGTAGGGTATCCTGTTGTTCAGCCTTGAGGGTATAAAGCAAGGACAGCTTGGTGTCAGTAGGCTGTGTCTTAGTAGTGTATCCTGTTGTTCAGCATTGAAGGAATAGAGCAAGGACAGCTTGGTGTCAGTAGGCAGTGTCTTAGGAGGGTATCCTGTTGTTCAGCATTGAGGGGATAGAGCAAGGACAGCTTGGTGTCAGTAGACAGTGCCTTGGTATGGTATCGTGTTGTTCAGCATTGAGGGGATAGAGCAAGGACAGTTTGGTGTCAGTAGGCTGTGTCTTAGTAGGGTATCCTGTTGTTCAACACTGGGGGGATAGAGGAAGGACAGCTTGGTGTCAGTAGGCACTGTCTTGGTATGGTATCACGTTGTTCAGCATTGAAGCGGTAGAGGAAGGACTGTTTGGTGTGAGTAGACTGTTACTTAGTAGGGTATCCTGTTGTTCAGCATTGAGGGAATACAGCAAGGACAGCTTGGTGTCAGTATGCTGTATGTTAGTATCGTATCCTGTTGTTCAGCATTGAGGGGATAGAGCAAGGTCAGCTTGGTGTCAGTAGGCTGTGTCTTAGTATGGTATCCTGTTGCTCAGCATTGAGGGGATAGAGCAAGGACAGCTTGGTGTCAGTGGGCTGTGTCTTAGTAGAGTATCCTGTTCTTCAGATCTGAGGGGATAGAGCAAGGACAACTTGGAGTCAGTAGGCCGTGTCTTAGTAGGGTATCCTGTTGTTCAGCACTGAGGGGATAGAGCAAGGACAACTTGGAGTCTGTTGGCTGTGTCTTAATCGGGTATCCTGTTGTTCAGCATTGAGGGGATAGAGGAAGGACAGCTTGGTGTCAGTTGGCTGTGGCTTAGTATGGTATCCTGTTTGTCATCATTGAGGGGATAGAGGAAGGACAGTTTGGTGTAAGTAAACTGTGTCTTTGTAGGGTATCCTGTTGTTCAGCATTGAGGGGATTGAGCAAGGACAGCTTGGTGTCAGTAGGCAGTATCTTAGTAGGGTATCCTGTTGTTCAGCACTGAGGAGATAGAGCAAGGTCAGCTTGGTGTCAGTAGGCTGTGTCTTAGTAGGGTATCCTGTTGCTCAGCATTGAGGGGATAGAGCAAGGACAACTTGGAGTCAGTAGGCCGTGTCTTAGTCAGGTATCCTGTTGTTCAGTACTGTGGGGATAGAGTAAGGACAACTTGGTGTCAGTAGGCAGTGTCTTAGTAGGGTATCCTGTTGTTCAGCACTGAGGGGACAGAGGGAGGACAGCTTGTTGTCAGTCGGCTGTGTCTTAGTAGGGTATCCTGTTGTTCAGCATGGAGGGGATAGAGGGATGAAAGCTTGGATTCAGTAGGCTGTGTCTTAGTAGGGTATCCTGTTGTTCAGCATTGAGGGGATAGAGCGAGGACAACTTGGTGTCAGTAGGCTGTGTCTTAGTAGGGTAATCATGTTTTTCAGCATTGAGGGGATAGAGCAAGGACAGCTTGGTGTCAGTAGGCTGTCTATTAGTAGGGTATCCTGTTCTTCAGCATTGAGGGGATAGAGGAAAGACAGTTTGGTGTAAGTAAACTGTGTCTTTGTAGGGTATCCTGTTGTTCAGCATTGAGGGAATTGAGCAAGGACAGCTTGGTGTCAGTAGGCAGTATCTTAGTAGGGTATCCTGTTGTTCAGCACTGAGGAGATAGAGCAAGGTCAGCTTGGTGTCAGTAGGCTGTGTCTTAGTAGGGTATCCTGTTGCTCAGCATTGAGGGGATAGAGCAAGGACAACTTGGAGTCAGTAGGCCGTGTCTTAGTCAGGTATCCTGTTGTTCAGTACTGTGGGGATAGAGTAAGGACAACTTGGTGTCAGTAGGCAGTGTCTTAGTAGGGTATCCTGTTGTTCAGCACTGAGGGGACAGAGGGAGGACAGCTTGTTGTCAGTCGGCTGTGTCTTAGTAGGGTATCCTGTTGTTCAGCATGGAGGGGATAGAGGGATGAAAGCTTGGATTCAGTAGGCTGTGTCTTAGTAGGGTATCCTGTTGTTCAGCATTGAGGGGATAGAGCGAGGACAACTTGGTGTCAGTAGGCTGTGTCTTAGTAGGGTAATCATGTTTTTCAGCATTGAGGGGATAGAGCAAGGACAGCTTGGTGTCAGTAGGCTGTCTATCAGTAGGGTATCCTGTTCTTCAGCATTGAGGGGATAGAGGAAAGACAGCTTGGCGTCAGTAGGCAGTGTCTTAGTAATGTATCATGTTTTTCTGCATTGAGGGGACAGAGGGAGGACAGCTTGGTGTCAGTAGGCTGTGTCTTAGTAATGTATCATGTTTTTCTGCATTGAGGGGAGAGAGGAAGGACAGATTGGTGTCAGTAGGCTGTGTCTTTGTAGGGTATCCTGTTCTTCAGCATTGAGGGGATAGAGCAAGGACAGTTTGGTGTCAGTCGGCTGTGTCTTAGTAGGGTATCATGTTGTTCAGCATTGAGGGGATAGAGGGAGGACAGCTTTGTGTCAGTAGATTGTGTCTTAGTAGGGTATCATGTTGTGTAGCATTGAGGGGATAGAGTGAGGACAGCTTGGTGTCAGTAGGCAGTGTCTTAGTAGTGTATCCTGTTGTTCAGCATTGAGGGGATAGAACAAGGACAGCTTGGTGTCAGTAGGCAGTGCCTTGGTTTGGTATCGTGTTGTTCAGCATTGAGGGGATAGAGCAAGGACAGTTTGGTGTCAGTAGGCTGTGTCTTAGTAGGGTATCCTGTTGTTCAACACTGGGGGGATAGAGGAAGGACAGCTTGGTGTCAGTAGGCAGTGTCTTGGTATGGTATCCTGTTGTTCAGCATTGAAGCGATAGAGGAAGGACAGTTTGGTGTCAGTAGGTTGTGTCTTAGTAGGGTATCCTGTTGTTCATCCTTGAGGGTATAAAGTAAGAACAGCTTGGTGTCAGTAGGCAGTGTCTTAGTAGTGTATCCTGTTGTTCAGCATTGAGGGGATAGAACAAGGTCAGCTTGGTGTCAGTAGGCAGTGCCTTGGTATGGTATCGTGTTGTTCAGCATTGAGGGGATAGAGGAAGGACAGCTTGGTGTCAGTAGGCAGTGTCTTGGTATGTTATCATGTTGTTCAGCATTGAAGCGATAGAAGAAGGACAGTTTGGTGTAAGTAGACTGTGTCTTAGTAGGGTATCCTGTTGTTCAGCATTGAGGGAATACAGCAAGGACACCTTGGTGTCAGTAGGCTGTGTCTTAGTAGGGTATCCTGTTCCTCAGCATTGAGGGGATAGAACAAGGTCAGATTGGTGTCAGTAGGCTGTGTCTTAGTAGGTTATCCTGTTGTTCAGCACTAAGGGGATAGAGCAAGGACAAATTTGAGTCAGTAGGCCGTGTCGTAGTAGGGTTTCATGTTGTTCAGCACTGTGGGGATAGAGCAAGGACAGCTTGGTGTCAGTAGGCTGTGTCTTAGTAGGGTATCCTCTTGTTCAGCATTGAGGGGACAGAGTGAGGACCGCTTGGTGTCAGTCGGCTGTGTCTTAGTAGGGTATCGTGTTGTTCAGCACTGAGAGGACAGAGGGAGGACGGTATACTGTCAGTAGGCTGTGTCTTAGTCAGGTATCCTGTTGTTCAGCATTGAGGGATAGAGAGGGAGGGAGAACTTGGTGTCAGTAGGCTGTTTCTTAGTCAGGTATCCTGTTTTTCAGCACTGAGGGGGCAGAGAGAGGACAATTTGCTGTCTGTAGGCTGTGTCTTAGTAGGGTATCCTGTTCTTCAGCATTGAAGGGATAGAGCAAGGACAGCTTGGTGTCAGTAGGCTGTGTCTTAGTAGGGTATCCTGTTGTTCAGCATTGTGGGGATAGAGCAAGGACAGCTTGGTGTCAGTAGGCTGTGTCTTAGTAGGGTAATCCTGTTGTTCAGCACTGAGGGGATAGAGCAAGGTCAGCTTGGTGTCAGTAGGCTGTGTCTTAGTAGGGTATCCTGTTGCTCAGCATTGAGGGGATAGAGCCAGGACAGCTTGGTGTCAGTAGACTGTGTCTTAGTAGGGTATCCTGTTGTTCAGCATTGAGGGGATAGAGGAAGGACAGCTTGGTGTCAGTTGGCTGTGTCTGAGTAGGGTATCCTGTTGCTCAGCATTTTGGTGAATAGAGAAAGGACAGCTTGGTGTCAGTCGGCTGTGTCTTAGTAGGGCATGATTTTGTTCAGCATTGAGAGGATAAAGCAAGGACAGATTGGTGTCAGTAGGTTGTGTCTTAGTAGGGTATCCTGTTGTTCAGCCTTGAGGGTATAAAGCAAGAACAGCTTGGTGTCAGTAGGCTGTGTCTTAGTAGTGTATCCTGTTGTTCAGCATTGAAGGAATAGAGCAAGGACAGCTTGGTGTCAGTTGGCTGTGTCTTGGTATGGTATCCTGTTTGTCATCATTGAGGGGATAGAGGAAGGACAGTTTGGTGTAAGTAAACTGTGTCTTTGTAGGGTATCCTGTTGTTCAGCATTGAGGGGATTGAGCAAGGACAGCTTGGTGTCAGTAGGCAGTATCTTAGTAGGGTATCCTGTTGTTCAGCACTGAGGAGATAGAGCAAGGACAGCTTGGTGTCAGTAGGCTGTGTCTTAGTAGGGTATCCTGTTGCTCTCAGCATTGAGGGATAGAGCAAGGACAACTTGGAGTCAGTAGGCCGTGTCTTAGTCAGGTATCCTGTTGTTCAGCACTGAGGGGATAGAGCAAGGACAACTTGGTGTCAGTAGGCTGTGTCTTAGTAGGGTATCCTGTTGTTCAGCATTGAGGGGATAGAGGGAGGACAGCTTGTTGTCAGTCGGCTGTGTCTTAGTAGGGTATCCTGTTGTTCAGCATGGAGGGATAGAGGGATGGACAGCTTGGATTCAGTAGGCTGTGTCTTAGTAGGGTATCCTGTTGTTCAGCATTGAGGGATAGAGCGAGGACAACTTGGTGTCAGTAGGCTGTGTCTTAGTAGGGTAATCCTGTTTTTCAGCATTGAGGGATAGAGCAAGGACAGCTTGGTGTCAGTAGGCTGTGTCTTAGTAGGGTATCCTGTTGTTCAGCATTGAGGGGATAGAGGAAAAGACAGTTTGGTGTCAGTAAACTGTGTCTTAGTAGGGTATCCTGTTGTTCAGCATTGAGGGATTGAGCAAGGACAGCTTGGTGTCAGTAGGCAGTATCTTAGTAGGGTATCCTGTTGTTCAGCACTGAGGAGATAGAGCAAGGTCAGCTTGGTGTCAGTAGGCTGTGTCTTAGTAGGGTATCCTGTTGTTCAGCATTGAGGGGATAGAGCAAGGACAACTTGGAGTCAGTAGGCCGTGTCTTAGTCAGGTATCCTGTTGTTCAGTACTGTGGGGATAGAGTAAGGACAACTTGGTGTCAGTAGGCAGTGTCTTAGTAGGGTATCCTGTTGTTCAGCACTGAGGGGACAGAGGGAGGACAGCTTGTTGTCAGTCGGCTGTGTCTTAGTAGGGTATCCTGTTGTTCAGCATGGAGGGGATAGAGGGATGAAAGCTTGGATTCAGTAGGCTGTGTCTTAGTAGGGTATCCTGTTGTTCAGCATTGAGGGGATAGAGGGAGGACAGCTTGGTGTCAGTAGGCTGTGTCTTAGTAGGGTATCATGTTTTTCAGCATTGAGGGGATAGAGGAAGGACAGATTGGTGTCAGTAGGCTGTGTCTTTGTAGGGTATCCTGTTCTTCAGCATTGAGGGGATAGAGCAAGGACAGTTTGGTGTCAGTAGGCTGTGTCTTAGTAGGGTATCATGTTGTTCAGCATTGAGGGGATAGAGGGAGGACAGCTTTGTGTCAGTAGATTGTGTCTTAGTAGGGTATCATGTTGTTCAGCATTGAGGGGATAGAGTGAGGACAGCTTGGTGTCAGTAGGCTGTGTCTTAGTAGGGTATGCTGTTGTACGGCGATGTGGTATCAGTTTCACAGAACGTCCTCTTTATTTGGAAACATACACACTGGTCACAGATCGAAAACGGATTGTGGGCAGTGAGGTATATTCTTAGCCATCAAGTGGTATTCTCAGAAACAAGTGACTGTAAAAGGACTTATGAATGAATGCATACTTTATGGTGAGGAATTTGATTTCGACCAGCTGAGCATGATAATGAAAAATAACCACTTTGGTTGTCCAATTATGAGGCCATAATCAAGCTCAGGGTTAAATTCAGGAATTGCACATATTGAAAGAAAGAAAACGGTCACATTAATTGTAATGAACTTCAGTGTTTACTTCATTTAAAAACAGCTGGACCAAAAACAAAAACGAAGTAATTAATTTAACAATAAGGTCTGTCATGGCTGTTTTAGTGTTATGAATGTACAGTACCATTTAGAAAGGACAGGATGAGTGTTAGATGGCTGTCATTGTTTACTGGTGATTAGGTACCTGTCTGTACCTGAGTGTAGGGTCCATTCTTGTGTTGTATTCAACCGGAAAATATAATAGAATTTGTACTTGTGTAATCTGGAATGTGACACGTGTTACGTCAGTTCGTATTGGCCTGTACTAATATGATAATTTTCTATACTAATTTTAAATTTAGCATTTATGTTAACGGAGTCCAAGAAGCATATCTTCCTGCAGTAGTTGTCTCCCTTACAGTATATGAACCCACGTGTTACCTGCATCCACCCCCGTATGTATTTCTATAGATAGGAATGTTAGCCCTGCACAACTTGCTGTGACTTGTTTGGTGTTTAATGCAAAACGTTTGTTTGGTCCACCAATTCTTTCAGATGTTCAGATATTGTAAATATATTTTATTTTAATCAAACAAGATCTCAGAAGTGACATGCTCAAGAAAAGTGATACATTTTTCCTTCCTGCAATATTAGCCCCAACATTCTATACGGGTTAAGTCAAAGGGCTATACCAGAGTACGGGACTGCATCAAGCAGTTATTAAACATTCTAAGCGTATGTTGCTTATAATTTTATATTGTGTACTATGTAAACTATATGACACGAGTTGTTTCGTTCTGGCTACGTCTATGTTCCTATGATATGTTGAAACGTTTAGACGATAATGGAGATGTTAACTGGGCTTCGGCAGTACGATCAATGATATTTCAACATGGCTTTGCCTATGTATGGATATATCAAAATGTTGGAAACTGAATTGTTTTAAACCTTTTTAAACAACGTTGTAAAGATATGTACTACCAAGAATGGATGCAAGATATAAGAGTGAGTGAGTGAGTGTTAGTTTTACCACGCACTGAGCAATATTCCGGCTATATGGCGGCGGTCTGTAAATAATCGAGTCTGGACCAGAGAATCCAGTGGTCAACAACATGAGCATCGATCTGCGCGCAAGATATAAGAAACTCAAAATCATTTTACATGTATTTTGCTTTTAAATCTGATATTGTTCCAGAATTGTATTTGATTGCACTCTCTTCGTTACATCTGCGCAGAGTTTTAACAAAATTCAGATGCGGCTCCACCAATCTGAAAATAGTTTCGTATAGAAGATCTAAAGACAATGACATTAGTGTAACTGTATGTGATTATTGTAAAAGGGCACCAGGAGATGAGCATCATGTGTTAATGAAATGTCCTTTATATGCAGCGGAAAGAACTCACTACATACCAGATATCTATATCATGAACCCAAATAAACAAAACTTTGTACATCTTCTAAATACTAAGAAGCATAATATCATACTCCGTCTATCAAATTTTGTAAACAAAATCATCTCCATGTGTCCTGTAAAACTTTAATCCAAGTTGTCATTTTGTACTATTGGCCTCACGGCCACATTTATGAAATAAATCTGTCTGTCTGTCTGTCCGTCTGTCTATCTGTATCACCTCTTTTGACCAATGTAGAGATATCACCTCTTAAAGAGTTCAGCGTAATCTTTTGGAGTGTCCTCGTTATGTTAACATAACACAAAATCTCAGAAGTGACACTCGAGAAAAGGGATACATTTCCTTGCTGCAAAAATGGGCCCAAACATTCTAGACGGGCCTGCATCAGGCAGGTATGACACATTCTAAGCGTATGTCGTATGATAGAAACATTAAACAAAATATCTGTATTGCTTTTATATCGCTTTAACACTTCTTTGTCTGTTTGATTGTGTGTGTTTTTATTGAACGAGTGTCACGGTAATATTTTTTCTTTTCCTTTTTTACCAAAACAAAAACCGGTTGCTTGATGTTTTAGTCCACTTCACTAAGCAGAGGATTCTGACATTTCAAAATATATGAATCAAATAAATACATATTTTGCATGGTAAATAATATCTTTTGGTGTTGTATGTCTACCTATATTTATAGTTCAACATCGATTAATGTGTTGGGTGCAAACTGATCGTATTTGGTGGACAATAATCACGGACAACATGTCACGTCATACGTTCACCCGTGAGCTGAAAATCACCAGTGCCACAAGAGTAAGGAGTTTAAAGTCACATGGCATTATGTCCTTGCTCTTGAGAAACACTCCCTTTAGCAGAGATTCTTCCATGGCTGTTGTCAACTACTGCACGTCTAGGACTGGTTCTGTGCTTCCGCCGTCATACACAACTACGATAACAACTAATCAGGGGTTGGAATTCCATGCATAAATACAAATGGGCTCGTCCAAACTGTTCACTGAATGACCAGAATCTTTATTCGACCAGCAACAAAAATCCCGAACGTGCCTAATATCTATCACTATTCATCTCTGCAGTATAAGTTCCTACATTCCTCCAGCTTCCAAAACAGAGCTAGGATCTCTTCCAGAGTAGCTAATATTAGTCACCTACAGTGGAGGTTTGAGAAAACCAGTTGTAACAGTTGCAAATTAAAGCTCAAATATGTTAAAACCTAAAATTCCGCTCTCGTCCTCCATTTTATTTTAAATGACTCTCTCTCAATTAAATTTCCAAAACAGATAATTATCGGCAGGACTTCAATACTGAGGTATTGCGATACACAGCTACATATCTGATGACACACAAAGTCAGAAAGACTCCATCAAGACTCCATCAGCAGCCTCAGACTGCCGACAAGAATCACCATCTACCTACTTATACCTACACACCTACATACCTACATCTACCTACACCCACCTACCTACCTACCTGCCCACCTACGCCTACCTACCTGCCCCATACGCACCTACCTACCTACCTGCCACCTACACCTACCTACACCCACCTACCTACCTGCCCACCTACACCTACACCTACACCCACCTACCTACCTGCCCACCTACACCTACACCTACCTCCACCTGCCTACCTACCTACCTACCTGCCCACCTACACCCTACCTGCCTACCTACCTACCTACCCACCTACCCACCTACACCCACCTACCCACCACACACCTACACCTACACCTGCACCTACCTACCTACCCAACACCAACACCTACCCCCTGCACCACACCTACACCTACACCTGCACCTACACCTGCACCTACACCCACCTGCCTGCCTACCTACCTGCACCTACACCTACACCTACACCTACACCTACACCTACACCTACACCTACACCTACACCTACACCCACCTACCTACCTACCTACCTACCTACTAAATATGTAGCGATGATAGAGATTTGATTTTGTAATTGTTATGTGTTTTATAAATGTCTGACATTCGGGTAAACATGTAAAACATACACTATGGCGATATTTTCTTCCCAAAAGAAACGCATAGGTGATATTGATAGTTGAAATTTCAAATAGTTTTCGAAATTAGTGTTTGATTGTTATAATTTTGCCTGTATAATGCCGGTTTGTGTACATGGAACGAGTGCACAGCACAAAAAGCGCACCTTCGGGAAATTTTAATGCACGTTTACGTTCTGAAGTGTCAACTTGCTGGAAAATGTCATGGAAAAAAGTGGTTCACAATATACACGTACAGTTCAGAGGAATCGTAGGCAGGGCCATTGCCTATGTATGGTCGTTTTACTTTTATACGGTCGTTGGCATTTTCGTCGGATTGATATAGACCTTGGAGTACCAGGATAGGAACTGGTTCATTTTCGGAATCAAAGTGACACAGCAACTGCAAGTGAAAGCGTTGTGCCTGGTTTGAGGAGGGTGTCGGTGCAAACCATTCGTAATCGTTTACGAGAAGCTGGCCGTCGAGTCAAAAGACCTGTGCTGTGACGGAAGAGTACGTGTCTATCGACGTCTAAATGATCGATTTGCCCAGAATTGTGTCGCCCAGGTTCACCGATACGGTGGAGATCTCGAGTGTCATGATGTGGGGAGCCATATCCTACACTCAGAAATCTAAGTTTGTACTCCTTCAGGACAATGTACCTGTTATTCAGTACAGAGACGAAATCTTAATGATTTACATGGTTCCGATCATTGACCGCCAGAGGGAGTTGTTCTAGCCAGATAATGCCAGGCTTCACAGAGGACATGCCACTATTCAGAATCTTCAGAATGAGAACATTACAGTGCTTCCATGGCCTTCCAAATAACCCGACCTCAACCCCATCAAGCATTTGTGGGGTGACCTCGACCGACACGTACTCGAACGTCAACCGGCGCCCCAGACATTAGAACAACTGCCACATGAATTGCAAGAGGAATAGGTTGAATTCAAAGACTTAGTCAGTCCATGCCTAGACGGTGTAGACTAGGTTTGGGCTGTGATGGTGGACAGGACAGGTATTGAAGACTGGGAACGGAAGCCGTCACTTATTTAATACGGTATACAATGTTAACAGACATTCAATCATTTGTACTGTACATTTTGGCTGCAACTGATACAGAATTACATGTGTTATCTCACTTTAAAGTTAGCAGATGACATTCGTGAAAATACACATATGGGTTTCCTTTTGGGAGTGTGTAGGCTGGGGTTGCTCTATGAAGAAAGGTTCATAGTTGTCACTTGTATTGTCACTTTGGAGGGGTGTTGTTTTTTACCTGTACTTGCTGTTACAGGGTGGATAACAAATCCCTTTTTACAGGACACTTTTTTAAAGGTAGATGTTTATAATAAACACGTGTTCATTTGAAATGTTGACACACATCAAGACTGTTGTGGGCATCTTGCCTGATCTCACATAATCACAATATGTTAAATACATTCAATTATAATTCATCACTAACAATTCAAAGTAATCCATGTACTTTGTATGACAACAATCAGGTGTTTATTATTATTACAACGATAATGAAGGAAGGTTAGATTACAAGTATATTTACAACAATGAGTATTTCGGTCTAAATCAGTATCATTCTTTATGGGATAATCAAGACGTGTTTTTAAAAGACTCTGTTGAGGCTACCCCAGTATCCTCACATATCACAAGAGCGACTAAATTATGAGCAGTTTGTGACCTGGTTGGGCATCGTCCCAATCCGGATGTGATTCTTGTTTTGCAGATGGCGACGTCCTGGGAGGAGAAAATGACGGACTTTCTGACCTGTGTGATCTACCTGGAACTGTATACAGACCCGTGTCCACTGAAGTGTGATCACATATTCTTCAGGAAATGTGTCCCCTCATACGCCCAGACAAGACCAGATGCTGTACAGCCCAAGACCATCCCCTGTCCCTGCTGTCGACAAGATAACAAGGTCCCCCCACACCAGCAGGTTACACACCACCAAATGTTTTCCCATAGACTTCTATAGTAACCTTATAATATTTTTAAATATCCAGGCTGTCAACAGCCATTCCGTGTACACATGGGTACACTCTGGCCTTTAAACTACCATAACAAAAATATCAGGCCAACTTGTCCGGCTCGTTTTGCGAGCACAGGAAGCGGAACACATCAACCCCAGTTCCGCACCAAATGTCACCTACTGGAAAATATCTGTACACAATAAGCATAAGTGATGGTGATAAAAATGACAGCACTAAATACTTAAGATTGTGGTCAGTTTTAATTACTGGTTGGATGCTTTTAAAAAACATAAACATCTTACACTATTTCATCCAATCACAGCTGTCACATGCCTCTGTCTCTCTTCACGCTCTCGCTCAGGGAGCATGTGATACTGATTTAGTGTAGTGGAACCAGCAGGCCGGTGGAGGAGTGGACGGGGCAGATCAAAGCCAACATCATTATACAGGGGCTGACTGACACACAGGAATCCTCTACCAGTTCTGAAGGTGCGACAACCCTAGCAACTACTTATCGACATACTGACTATTATGCATCAACCTAATGCTAATATGATGTGTAATGCAAAGCACCTGAATGCCCTGGTAAATAGGATATCTAAAATAGTATACAAATGACAATGATATTATGATATATCCTCAGGGTAGGCAATAGTGATTAGAACTGTACATTGATGAATCTGATGGGTCTACTTGGGTAAGTGAGTAAAATGAGTTGACACTGTCACACATCAAACCCCCATGTGAGTAAATTAAACACAGGTCTTCAGCCGGACACGCCAACACTTGACCCTGTACCCACCACCCTATCTATGCCTTAAAGACAGCAAGGAGTTTACCTTGATTGCACAATATTTAAATTTATGAAAATATTCTGATATACCAAATAACCATAGACATGTCCACATTAAGATACTGGTTCGTGTTGCTCGCAGTGTGAGAAGTTAGGGGAGACAACTCCAGGACCCTTATATTGGTCTGAGTGTGAAGTGTTCCTCTGTGAGAGATGTGTCAAGATGCATCGTGCATATCCAGCATCACATGACCATGAAATGTGTGACCTTTCAGGAGAGGCAAAGATGAAAAAGAGACGTAAGGTTGTATGCAGGGAACACAAGGTTAGATTCTAAAGTTCGTCTGTAAAGACTGTCACAAAGCCCTGTGTCAGACATGTTGCGTTGTTTACCACGAGAAATGTGAGTCTGTCGTTACCATGGAGTCATTGATGCCAACCATAAAGTATCACTTGAGAAAGAACGTGAATGAATTGTCAAAGAAAATAGATAGAAGCCAAATGTTGCTTCAGAAAAGGCACACACAAATTAGAAGAATAGAGAAAACTAAAGTAGATATTGAAAACCACATCAAATCTGCTGTTGAGAGAGTCATCGCCAGCATCAGACAAAAGGAAAAACAGCTGATGAATGACGTCAAGGACATTACAGATAAACAAACACAGCAACTTAAGGCAAATATTAAACTTGTAGAGTTCGAGATGCAGATGTACAGACAACATTGTGAGTTCATCGACCAGACCTTGGTATCGGACTGTGAGATGGACCTGTATGACGCCTATCAGGCCTGGTAGTCTGGAGCTGTAGAGATTGAGGATGTCAGGGATACAGAGGCAGCAGACACCCGGAGAATAGATGACGTCAGGTCTTACCTACACCTGACACTGACAACGTCCTGAAAGTCCTAGATAACCTGCCAGTCCAGGGAAGATTGACGTCACATACCAGGATCGAGCAGATGATTCATCTTTACACCAGAATTCCAGTCCTCGCTGACATGATAGATGGGAGGGTGTCGGATGGTGAGGAGGAGCCTTTCCTACAAGACGCGACAGTTCTGGTTGTGGATGGTGTACAGACATGTGTTGTTACGGACCTCAAAAATAAGTGTGTGAAATCATACTTCACAAGAAATAATCACTCATGCCATTGTAAGCTTCCCCTGGATAACTCTCCAAACGGGATAACACAGTTGAATGAGAAGCAGGTGATGGTTGCTGTCAAAGAGTCCCTCCAGATTGTAACAATAGAAGTGACCCCTGACCTGGTGCTGCTCTCAACCATCATAACCCGTTCCGGTTACTGCAGTTTGGCTGTTCTGAGTCCATCATCTCTAGCAGCAGGTCGTTGGAAATGTGTTGATATCCTGAACATGGCTGGACACGTGTTGAGGTCAGTCACTGCACACAATAATGACTCACTGTTTATCTTCCACTGGTACATGTGTGTCAACACCAAGGGCAACCTACTCGTGTCTGACTGTGGGAAGACGTCTGTGACATGTCTGACGTCAGAGGGGGGTGTTGTGTGGAGGTACGCCCCTCCCGAAGCCGGTGCACTCAGCTTCCCTTGTAATATCACAACTACCACGACAGGAGACATCTTGCTTCTAGACACTGCCAGGGTGATACAGCTGACAGAGTCGGGGGAGTTTGTCAGAGAATATCGACACATCGTTGATTATCCACGGGGATTGTATGTAGACAGACATGAGACAGTGTATGTGTCACGAAAATCAAAATTACTGGAATTCAAATTCATAATAGTCATCACTGCGTGCATCCAAGCATCAGTAAAACATGAACTACACTATAACTGCTTGACAACGACATTAGAATCTATGTCGCAACGTCGCCTGTACAGAATACTGAAATTGTATATCCAGAAACAGAATTATCCTCAGTCCTTATCTCATCAATTTCTAGAATGCCAATCAAAGAAGAAATAACCAATTTGGTAGTCCAATCATGAAGCCACAATCAAGCCCAGGTTGAATTCAGGAATGAATTGCGCTTATTGAAGGGAAAGAATCGGTCACACAATAATTGCAATGGGCTTCAATGTTTAAAGAGCTGAACCAAAAGCAAGAACGAAGTAAACAGTTTGACAATAAGGTCTGCAATGGTTATACTATTGTTATGAATGCACAGTGCCATTTAGAAAGGACAGGATGAGTGTTAGATGGCTGTCATTGTTTACTGGTGATTAGGTACCTGACTCTGAGAGTGTAGGTTCGATTCTCGTATGGTATTCAACCAGAAACATAAAAAGAATTTGCACTTGTGAATGTGTAATGAAAATGTAACATATGCTACGTCAATTCGTAATGACCTGTACTACTATGATATTTTTCGTACAAATTTTATGGTTAGCATTCATGTTAACGGAGTCCAATAAGCATCTCCTCCTGCAGTAGTTGTCTCCCTTACAGTATATGAACCCACGTGTTACCTGCATCCACCCCCGTATGTATTTCTATAGATAGGAATGTTAGCCCTGCACAACCTGCTGTGACTTGATTTGGTGTTTATTGCAATAATTGTAAAGTCCACCAATTCTTTCAGATGTTCAAATATTGTAAATATATTTTATTGTAATCAAAGTGACATGCTCGAGAAAAGTGATACATTTCCCCTTCCTGCAATATTGGGCCCCAACACTCTATATGGATCAAGTCTGAGGGTTATTCCAGAGAACGGGACTGCATCAGGCAGTTATGAGACATTATAAACGTTTGTTGCTTATAGTTTGGTATTGTTGTGTGGGATTAACAGTTTTGATATACTAATAATGTAAACATATGAACTATAACAGAAATATTGTAAATATTCTTGAGTTTATTGTAATGTGCAGTATTACCGCTTAAGTGTTATCACGCCTTAAACAGTTCAACGTACAAGTTGGAAAGTATAACCTTTATAAATTTAGATTACTTGTGCATGTACAAGTTGGAAGGTATAACCTCCAAGAATTTAGATTACCGGAGTCAAACATTACTGTATTGTTTGATCTGACCTAACTTATTCCTTAAGTAAGTATTGTAATCAATCTTAGGCCACATTCCCCAGCAAGGCTTGTTGGGTCATGCTTACACTGCTGTTTCATGTATGAGAACACTGGAAAGTATGCATTTGTCAAATCTTGTCATCAGCAAACTATTGTGTATTTATCGGTTCCCAATTACTCAGTGTTTTTGGACCAATGGGATCGGGTGGTCAGGCTCGCTGACTTGGTTGATATGTCATCGGTTCCCAATTGCGCAGATCGATGCTCATGCTGCTGATCACTGGATTGTCTGGTCCAGATTCGATTATTTACAGACCGCCATATAGCTGGAATATTGCTGAGTTGAGGCGTAAAACTAAACTCACTCACTCACTCAGTGTTTTTTGCGGTCTTGGTGTTCTTAGTGAAATATTGTTATCCATTCAGCATTCTTATAAATCATTTCAGTGTGTAGATATGGTCAACATATGTTGTGATTATATTAATTGAAATATCAGAAGTAATACATAATTTGTTAACCGAAAGGTTGTGTTGACGGTATAAAATGCATGCTAAGTACAGACGGAAAAGAAGATCACAGTTATATGAATTATATTTTTCAGCATTATAGTTTTATATTGTTTGTTTGGGATTAACATATATATCATACATACTTAGTAGCAGACAGAAAAGAAGATCACAGTTATGCTTTGTTTACATCACTCAGAATAACTGTACCAAAGGAACATGTAAATGTTGGGGGGCCTATATAATTTTACATGAATTATATTTTTCAGTATTATAGTTTTATAGTATTTGTGTGGGATTAACCATTTTAATATACTAAAATTCTCAAGAAATGTACTATAATAGAAATATTGTAAATATTCATGTGTTTATTGATGTGTGATTTCAAATGGTTGGTTGCTTTTAAATTGTTTTACTATTTCTTGTTGTGTAAGAGGAACATTTCAAATGCGCTGAAATACCTAATACAGAAAAATACTAACATATTTTAATGATACAGTCATTATTTGTTTTCATAATGTTAATAGAATTGGCATTTGGATCAAAATCAGTCAAATATTTCTGAATATATCTTAACCTTTAAAAAGAACAGCGTTCACACTTAAGGAGTACATGAAATTCATCTTCAATAACATTTTTGTCATTCACTTTACAAAATAAACATAATCTCTCATTGTAATCAACTTTATTGTATCTTCCCGTTTCAACTGCTAAATAAAAATGACCACATCTTAATTTCGACAGTGCAGATCTGAGATGTAAAGGAATATCAGAATTTAAATATCTTCCCACATTTAAAAGTGTCTAAAATTGGGAGTAATAAAAACATTTATGGAATAACCTGTATTAATTTAGATTACCTGTACAAGGTGGAAAGAATATCCTGTATCAATTTTGATTACATGTACAAGCTGGAAGGAATAACCTGTATCAATTTAGAATACTAGAGTCCAAAGAATACTGTTTTGGACATATATTGGCTTGGAATTACATGTATCTGGTTACAGGGCATTCTCTTCCCATAGAGGTTACTTGTCATATCTTTGTTAAATAAAACATCTGAAATGTCAACATCATGTCAACAATTTGACATCCTGATAATGATTGAGGGTCGTACAGTCAGCAGGTTTAAATCCTAGTTCAAAGGTAAACACACAGATGACAGACAACCCGTCATGTCATACGTTAGCTGGCAATGCCACAAGATTAAGGAATAAATGTGTGTAAAGTCACACGGTATTATTTGACTTGAGAAACACTCCCTTTAGCACAGATTATTCCTTGGATGTTGTCAACTACTGCACGTCTAGGACTGGTTCTGTGCTTCCGCCGTCATACACAACTACGATGACAGCTAATCAGGGGTTGGAATTCCATGCATAAATACAAATGGGCTCGTCCAAACTGTTCACTGAATGTCCAGAAACTTTATTCGATCAGCAAAAAAAAAATCCCCGAACCTCCGTAATATCTATCACTATTCAACTTTACAGTACAACATTAAAGCAAAGTTCCATCCCTCCAGCTTCCAGAGATATCTTATGGATATAGAAATGGTGTTTGTTTGCTTTTGGATACTATGGACAGATTTTGTCTCATATACTTACGTGTGAGGATAAATGCGGGTGAAATTTGCTTAACCGGTTGCAGAAATGAGTTATTGTTGACTAAACTAAGCCACTGGTACCCTACTTCACTGTTAATTCTTGTAGCACCAGTACCATTCTACAAGAACTGGGCGTATTGGAGATGGTCATTTGTTTCTAAGCATCACATCCTTGCTCTTGGGTTTCACCAAATATGTAAATACCTGAGATGCACTTTACTTCGGGCTTTCCTCCCACATTCAGCAGACACACTGTGATATAACTGACATAATGTCCCTAGCAGTGCAAAATAGAACTTAGAAGCCAATGTAACAATGTACACAGTCATGTCGATTTGATATCATGAAGAGAAGTTGCCAACTGTCTTCTCGTGATATGTCCTGTCCGCAATGTTGCTCATAACTCACAATTACTTGCTCTCCTCTTTATCAAGAGGGGACGATGAGAAATGTTTTGATCCACATTAAACAGTGAACACACTTGGAGAACGAGCCATGGAGGCGGAGATACTTAAACGTGACATCAGAGGTATATTTAAAAACAGTTAAGATGAATATGCGTTCTGGTGTGTTCTTCTACCACTACTTCAATAATATTTAGTCAAACCGTTGAAATGATAATTCACATATGAGGGAGGTGACCAGTAGCTGCATTGTTTTGGGCGAGAGACGGTGAAAGGTTGTGAGTTTCTGTCAAAAGCTGTTCGTAAAATGCATTCCACATGTGTTTTGTATTTTAATTGTGATGGGCATGCTATCTGACTGTTTAAATATCGTTAAATATATATTATATAAATGCCTCTTTCGATGAACATTCAACACCTAATGCAAATAAAAGAATGAATTGGTTTTTGTTGGTCCAGTTAGTCAAAGACCAACACTGTCACAATCTAATATGTCGCACATTGTGGATATACAGACGCTGGTCATAAGTGAGTCATCATTAGTGAAATTCTTAAACTTGCATGTTAATTAACTCTTGCAAGAATAATTTTCATAAAGTTAGTTTCGGTCGAATTGCTTTCAATACTTATCTACCAGCGGGGGAATAATCTCAGCTACATACACATAATTTCCATTCAATTTTCAGATGATTACTTCGAAAACTGCAACTATGTAAAACAACATATATTAGACATACCAATAAGGGTTAACATGGCTGTCTATGGAATAGATTAAAATTAAGTTGTACTTAATCAGATGTCATTCGAAAACTAATCAACTGAAAGATGAAAGAAAATTATGTACACGTAGCTGAAGGTGATTTCAGAGATGTTTGCACAATATCAAAATAAAATGACTTCTACTCAATTTATGAATAACATGTTAGCTTAGGGAACTTTCACTAGTGATGACTCACTTATGGCCAACTATAGTACGTTCCATGTTTAATCCCCCTGCGGATATTCCTCCTGGCGAATAAGCCACAAGTATATTTTATACCTTGGACTCAATAACACATGAACTACGATAGTTGAGGATCTTAATAGATTTATAAGCAATATATTTTTGCACTAAATGTTTTATACATTATCTGTAAACAAGTGGACAAGTTATGTTGTTTCCATTGATACCCGAAGTAAATGAGGGCATGCGTGCGTGAGAGTTTGGGCAGCAGCTACGTCTTTCTGGTTTATGTTGAACGACAAGACACGAAATGTTATACACCAGAAACACAGATAATGAACTCCTCCTTAACACTAAAATGTGTTTATAAAACAGCAGCGTACGAATATTGGATTGTGTCGATATCTCACTTAACAATAGTATTCATCCTAGATTCGATCCAGAAACCTACTTGGTCATCTGCTCAGGTAGTATATAAATCACGTTTAGTCGAGTTGTCTCAGTACCTCCCTTGTGTGGTACACGGAAGAGACAGGTAGCGCGTGGGTTGCATATTTCAAAGCATCCAGGAGACAGAAGACAGTCTCATCGTGTGAATAGTTCGTATACATTCAGACCACCGACAGCATCAATTCAGATTTAAGGCATATTGTTTAAAATACTGATTTAGTTTTGTCTACACTCAAATTTGAAAGGAAGAGAAACCGAAAGTAGGATTTGATGGACGCGAGGTTTTAAAACTAAAATATAGTGATGCCATTTTCTGTTATTGTCCTGTTTTTTACCAATGTCTGGCATTCAGGTAAACAAGTTCATTTGTTAATTTGTCAACATTTAAAGCTTAAACTATAATATAAAGATATATGTTGGCTCGGCCTGTGAAAGAATTTCACAGTTTCCTCCCTCGTATTGTCAATTTGAGCAGAGACCATATAATAGATTATTATATGGTCTCTGCTTTGAGGAGGTGTGACTTTTACGTGTACTTTGTGATGCCAGATGGATAACAATTCCCAATTACAGGACACTTTAGGCATTTTAGATTTTTATAAGTAACACATCCATGTTGATTTCAAACGGCGAAACGCAGTTAAAATTCATTACTGTCAATTCATGGTACACCAGGTACTATGTATGGGAACGACTAGCTTGTTCTTACAGTAGGAGTTTGTTGTCATGACAACTATAATGATGGAGGGCTTTGTTAAAACTATAGTTCTGAAACACCTTGTACATGTCGTTATTCCAAGACATGCAGAACAATGAGTTTTTCAGTCTTTTTCTGTATCAGTGTTTATTGAATAATCAAGGCAGTTTTATAAAAAATAATATCATTGAACCCTGAGAGGCAATCCCAGTATCCCCCACATTTCACAAGAGCGACTTAGTAGTGAGCAGTTCGTGACCTGGTTGTCCATCATTGTAACCCGGATATCATTCTTGTTTTGCAGATGGCGACGTCCCGAGAGGAGAAAGTGATGGAATTCCTGACCTGTGTGATCTGCAAGGAACAGTACACAGACCCGTGTACACTGAGGTGTGATCACACATTCTGCAGGAAATGTGTCACCTCATACATCCAAACCAGACCAGATGCTATACAGTCCAAGACCATCCCCTGTCCCTACTGTCGACAAGATACCAATGTCCCCGACCCCAGGAGGCCGGTGGAGGAGTGGGCGGGGCAGATCAAAGCCAGCATCATTATACAGGAGCTGATTGGCATACAGGAACCTTCTACAAGTACTGCAGGTGCAAATACTGATTGACATACTGATTATTATCAGTCACTTGTGTGAATTGTATGATAAAGCCCACAAAGCCCTTGAAAATAGATTTGTCTAACATCGTCTACAAATAACACAACATGTAAGGAGTATTTGTAATGATAGATCTTCAGGGTATCTACCACTCTATCTATGCCTTAAAATAGTCCTGAATGATTATACTTGGATTTCTCAATCTGTAATCGAAGCGACAAAACCCTTTCCACATCCATAAGAAATATCTACTGAAAGCAAGGTCGATTGTACAAGCTTATGAACATATTATTGTGAAATGTTAAGTTACCAAAGACATGTCCACTTTCAGGTACTGTTTCGTGTTGCTCGCTGTGTGAGAAGTTAGGGGAGACAACTCGAGGAGCCTTATGGTGTTCTGAGTGTGAAGTGTTCCTCTGCAAAAGATGTGTCAAGATGCATCGTGCAAATCCAGCATCACATGACCATGACATGTGTGACCTTTCAGGAGAGGTCAAGGTCAAGAGAAGACGCAAGGCTGTATGTCCGGAACACAAGGGTGAGGTTATAAAGTTCGTCTGTAAAGACTGTCACAAAGCCGTGTGTCAGACATGCTGCGTGCTTCACCACAGGAAATGTGAGTCTGTCGTTACCATGGAGTCATTGATGCCAACCATGAAGTACCATCTGAGAAAGAGCACGAATGTACTGACAAAGAAAGTAAGCAAAAAGCAAACGTTGATTCGGAAAACGCACAAGAAAATTAGAGGAATAGAGAAAACTAAAGTAGCTGTACAAGGTCACATCAAATCTGTTGTTGAGAGAGTCATCGCCAACATCAAACAGAAAGAAAAACAGCTGATGAATGAAGTCAAGGGCATTACAGACAAGCAAACACAGCAACTTAAGGCAGATATTAAACTTGAAGAGATCGAGATGCAGTTGTACAGACAACATTGTGAGTTCATTGACCAGGCCTTGGTATCGGACTGTGAGATGGACCTGTATGACGCGTATCAGGCCTGGGAGTCTGGAGCTGTAGAGATGGAGGATGTCAGGGATACAGAGACAGCAGACACCCGGAGAATAGATGGCATCAGGTTTACACCATACAATGTTCTGAAGGTCTTAGATAACCTGCAGTTGGGGAAGATTGACGTCACATACCAGGATCAGGGTAAATGTCTGCCATCTCTAGTGCTGGGTGACACGATAGATGTGAGGATGGAGGGTGATGAGAAAGACCCTCTTCTATTTGATGTGACAGTTCTGGTTGTAGATGGTGTACAGACATGTGTTGTTACGGACTATAATAACAAGTGTGTGAAATCACACTTCACAAGAAATAATCATTCATGCCACAGTAGGCTTCCCCTGGATAACACTCCACATGGGATAACACAGTTGAATGAGAAGCAGGTGATAGTTGCTGTCCCAGAATCCCATCAGATTGTAACAATAGAAGGGACCCCTGACCTGGTGCTGCTCTCAACCATCACAACACATACCGAATACTTCAGTCTGGCTGTTCTGAATCCTTCATCTCTAGCAGCAGGTACCAGGAACTGTGTTGATATCCTGGACATGGCTGGACACGTGTTGAGGTCAGTCACTACATACAATGGCGACTCACTGTTTGCCTGTCCCTTCTACATGTGTGTCAACAACAAGGGCAACCTACTCGTGTCTGACTATGGGAAGAGGTCTGTGACATGTCTGACGTCAGAGGGGGATGTTGTGTGGAGACACGCCTCTGCCGGAGACAGAGCACTCTGCAGTCCTCATAGTATCACAACTACCACGACAGGAGACATCCTGGTTGTAGACTGGGGCAAGGTGATACAGCTGACAGAGTCGAGGGAGTTTGTCAGAGAATATCGAGACATGGTTGATTATCCACGGGGATTGTATGTAGACAGTCATGACTCAATGTACGTGTGTAGCCTAACTCAAATACTAGAATTCCAGTATAACAGATCAGTACAGATATAGATTTTGATCAGATTGGATACTGTTTGGATTTGATAACTGATCATAGAAATAAGTTCCATAACACAATAGAACGTTCTCGTCAGTGACTTCTTCCAGGTACTCGTGGACAGAGCTCTACCAGCGAGTGAAGTCACTGATTAGATACATCATTCTAAATGTGGTACTTGTTGTTGCCCTACCTGTTCAGCATTGATATGATAAGGCAAGGACAGCTTGGTGTCAGTAGGCTGTGTCTTAGTAGGGTGTCCTGTTGTTCAGCATTGATATGATATGGCAAGGACAGTTTGGTGTCACTAGGCTGTGTCTTAGTAGGGTGTCCTGTTGTTCAGCATTGATATGATAAGGCAAGGACAGCTTGGTGTCAGTAGGCTGTGTCTTAGTAGGGTATCCTGTTGTTCAGCATTGATATGATAAGGCAAGGACAGCTTGGTGTCAGTAGCCTGTGTCTTAGTAGGGTGTCCTGTTGTTCAGTAGCATTGATATGATAAGGCAAGGACAGCTTGGTGTCAGTAGGCTGTGTCTTAGGAGGACATCCTGTTGTTCAGCATTGATATGATAAGGCAAGGACAGCTTGGTGTCAGTGGGCTGTGTCTTAGTAGGGTATCCTGTTGTTCAGCATTGATATGATAAGGCAAGGACAGCTTGGTGTCAGTAGCCTGTGTCTTAGTAGGGTGTCCTGTTGTTCAGCATTGATATGATAAGGCAAGGACAGCTTGGTGTCAGTGGGCTGTGTCTTAGGAGGACATCCTGTTGTTCAGCATTGATATGATAAGGCAAGGACAGCTTGGTGTCAGTAGGCTGTGTCTTAGTAGGGTATCCTGTTGTTCAGCATTGATATGATAAGGCAAGGACAGCTTGGTGTCAGTAGGCTGTGTCTTAGTAGGGTATCCATGGTAAACTGTATGTGGTATCTCATCAGATTCACAGAACGTCCACTATATTATGAACGTAGGATGGTAGGTTTGCTTGCCCCTCCCCCAGGTCGGGTGTCCAGGCGGGCAGTGAGTAGTATAGGGGTGACATACCATGGCCCTTGCCAAAGATACACACTGGCCACAGATCGAAGATGGAGTGTGGGGAGTCAGGTATATTTTTAGAAACAGATGATTCTAAAGAACATATGAATGGATGAATACTTTGATGAGGAATTTGATTTCGAACAGCTGGGATATAAAACTAGTATGGAATTCCCGCAGTTAAACCCCGAGCTTGATAATGAAAAGTAGTCACTTTGGTTACCAAATTATGAAGCCATTATTAATCCCAGTGTTAAATTCAGGAATTGCACATATTCAAAGTAAAGAAACAGTCACAATGTAATGAATGACCTTTAATGTTTACATCATTTTAAAAAGAGCTGAACTGGAAACGAGAACGAAGGATACAGTTTGACATTAAGCTAATTGGGTCTGTAAGGGTTATATCAGTGTTATGAATACCTTTCAGAAAGGGCTGGATGAGTGGGTTAGATGGCTGACTTTGTGTGCTAGTGATTAGGACTCTGAGAGTGTGGGTATTCCCGGATGGTATTCAACCTGAAAATGTACTAGAATCTGTATGTGTAATGTGGATGTGTAATCTGAAATGTAACACGTCACATCAAAAATTTACATCACAGATCAAAAGGTTAGTGTGGGAAGTCAGGTATATTCTATTTTAGAGGGAAACATATTGTCAGTTGTTGATAACTATTATAAATGTAGCCTGTCATAACATAACATATTCTTGTCTCCCTTGCAGTATATGAACCCGCCTGTTTCCAGCATACACTGCAAAAGTCATTTCCTGAAATTGGAATGTTAGCCCTGTCAAACTACCTGTATTTTCTCTGGTGTTTCATAAACAAATTCACCAGAAGTCAGGTCCCCGTAACTGTCAAATATTGAACCAATCTAATGATGTCAATTGAAAGATGGTTGAAAATTTAATTATCAAGTGGCAACTACTTGATGAAAAAATTTGTCAAAGGGATTCCTGTTGCTGCCATGTTGGGGGAATCAAATAAATAGATGACAGGGACCTGATCTGCTGTTCATTACTTATTCCTTCAGGTATGTCATTGTAATCAATCACAGGCCACATTCCCCAGCAAGGCATGTTGAGTCATGTGTACACTGCTGTTTCAGAACTCCAGAAAGTATGTATTCTTGTGATCAGCTTACTATTTTGTATTTATATATAGTATTACTCTGTGTTTTGTGGTCTTTGTGTCGGTAGTGAATTTATGTTATTCATTCAGCAATTTTGTGAATCCTTCGTCTAGACATGGTCAGCTTATGTTGTGATGATATTTAATTATATTATCAGAAGTACCACAGAATTTGTTAACCGAACATAAGTGGAAGACCAAAAAGATCACAGTTATGCTTTGTTGACAACAATCAGAATAACTGTACCAAAGGATCATGTAAATGTTGGAAGGCATATATTTTTATATATTTTGATTACATTTTTCAACATTATAGTTTTGTATTGTTTGCGTGGGATTAACAGTTTCTATATACCAACAATGTCAGGAAATGTGCTATAATAGAAATATTGTAAATTCTAAATGATTTTTGAGTTTATTGTAATGGGATTTTAACTGTTGTTGTGTAAATTATTCTGGTAATCTCTACCAGTCTTATTGCAGCATACAATACTTGTACAAGCTGGAAGGATTAACCTGAATCACTTTAAAAAACCAAACACTGCTGTATTGTTAAAGTACACCGGACAAAGTGACCGGACAAAGTGAGACGATATTATTTTTGTTTTCAGTGAAGGGAGATAACTCTGTAATACTTACTCTGGCTAATAGAAGGGAGAAAATTCACTTCTATCCGAGACCATTTGTCCTTCAGAAACATAAAATTGTAAAATTTGCTGTCGTGTTGTTTTAACTAGATTTGTTTTGACATTTGTGACAGATGCAGAGCTCAAATTTCTTAAACTAAATATTCGGCCTTAATAATACATTCTATTTTGTGCAATAAATTTCTAAAACTAAACATTTTGCTTGTATAAAACATTTGCATATCACTCCCCCAATTCCCAAAACAGAACTTGAATAAAGGTGTGTGACATTAGTTGTGTATAGACCGGGTTTGATGTTTGTGACAGAGCTCAAATTTAATAACCCATATTCCGCTTTAATAATACATTCTATTTTGTGCTCTCAATTAAATTCCCAAAACAGACACTGCAGGTACATGTATTTGTTTAATTAATAGGGCTACAATCGGATTGAGTCATCATGACACAGATCCATACATCTGATGGTACACAAAGTCTGAATGACAGAATCAAAACTCCTTCAGGTGGTCAATAATCACTTGTTCATCATCTCCATCACACGATGGACTACACTCTCTCTCACACACACACTATGATGCTCAAGTCTTCTGTTGTCAGGAACCACCAACATTTGGAGTCTGGCGATGTTGTTTCTTGAGAGAGTGGTGTCTTTTCTCCTTCAGCATTGCCTGCTTTGCCTTAGCCATCCTGAAACAAGCACCAGTCAAAGTGCCCACTTCATTAATCACATAGGCTTGGTTGAGTATAGTTTTATGCTGCTTTTAGCAATATTCCAGCAACATCATGGCAGGGGACACCAGAAATGAACTTCAACATTGTACCCATGTGGGTAATCGAACCCAGGTCTTCAGTGTAACAAGCGAACACTTTAACTACTAAATTACCCCACCACCTCACATAGGTTCCGCCCACCGCTTGAATAAAATACTGAATTACACAACAATCATAAATCCACATTTTTTTCCATCAGTCTGTCAAAAATTAAGTTGCAGACATGATTCAGTTACAGATTCTAACTTATTGTTCATTCTTTCAAGATTTTCAATACTGGAGCGATCAGTAACTGCTTTGATCTTGCGTAATTCATGGTTAGATGGAACATGCCCCCAGCAGCCAATACTGGTCATCATGGGTGGCCAGCTGGATTAGGTGGTCCATCTGAGTGGCTTTGTGGATTGGTGCTCACAATATCACTACCGGGACTTGGTCCCGACTTGGTTACTTACAAGTCACCATCTTTTTCTTTTTTTATTATGTTTTACAGATTAAAGATTGTATGCAGCAGAGAGGGTTCAGGTGATCCTGGCACAGTCAGGCTGGTAAGGCTCATCATCAGCTCAGGGCCCTCGCCCCCTCTACACGCAGCCCAGACAGCGAATGGGACTTCTCCCAGGAAACGCTGCCTAGTCGAACCCACCAAGAACTTTCCGGAGAATATGAAGGCTCCCCAACACTGCAGCCTTCTGCTTATTATTATTATTATTATTATTATTATTATTATAGGATATCTTTATAGCGCACATATCCATGCAACTAATGCATGCTCAAGGCTCTGGTATTTTTCCCCTCGATCATCGGATGTCAATCTCAACGGCACATCATATTATCAATCTCAAGTCGCTGGGGAGTATAAAACTCTTGCTGCCACTAGGCGCAGCGAGTTATTGTGGCTTTCTCATCCTAACGAGGTACCCACTGACAGCTGGGTGGACTGGGACACAGTCACTGCACGTTGCTGTACCCGCCCATCGGATTCCNAACTAGGTGTCCTGTTATGACACGACAAGTCAAAGGATACATTTTTGTAACATTTTGAACACAGGTTACTGGGCACAATTTCCAAAACAAAACTTCCATTGCAATTTTGCAGGTCACAAACACCTGCACATAACAGGGACTGGATCTGACAAATTAGTGAGCCACACCAGATACCATCCCAATGACAGGCGATCAAGCCAACAACCCTGCCACAAGATCAATATTGACATCTCATTCATAGCCAGTTCCGACCTGGAATCTACATGGAATATTTTGGCTGAATAATTTTTCCAACCTTGATGTAGAAACCATCACACAACAAAGCAAACTTTCTTCACAAATTCTGACTGCATGTCAGCTAGACACATCTACTCACATTGCCAAAACATGGTCAAATGGGCGTTTTGCTTCTGTATTGTTTATAATGTACAAGTACATTATAAGGTTGGTTGTTGATTAATGCCACACTCGGCAATATTCCAGCTATATGGCAGTTGTCTGTAAATAATCAGGTCTGGACCAGACAATCCAGTGATCAACAGTATGAGCATCAATCTACGCAGCTGGGATACGATGACATATGTCAGCCAAGTCAGGATCCCAGACCACCCGATAGTCGCCTCTTACAACAGGCATGGGTTACTGAAGACTTTCAACTTAAAATGTGAGTTCGTTAAACAGATTTAATACCTCCTGTCTCTCACAGTCTTCTCCTGCTCTGTGAGCTCACGAGGAAGTTCACCTGCCCCGAAGATGACTGTACGTATTTTCTCCATGCAATCCGCCTGGTTCAACATCTGTTTCCTTGTAGCATCCGAGGTCACGACCAGATAGCCTCCCTTGGTGATCCTACCAGCCTCCTGTGTAGTGAGTGAGTGAGTGAGTTTAGTTTTACCCCACACTCAGCAATATTCCAACTATATGGCGGCGGTCTATAGATAATCAAGTCTGGACCAGACAAACCAGTGATCAACAGCATGAGCACTGATTCACACAATTGGGATACGATGACTGGACATTGTGTTAACCAAATCAGCGAGTCTGACCACCCAATCCAGTTAGTTGCCTCTTATGACAAGCATGGGTTACTGAAGATCAATTCTAACCCGGATCTTCACGGGTTGCTGAAAGTGGGAACTGAGAAGCCCAGACACCTTCCAGCTCATCTGAAATGTCTCCTGATTCCGACTCTTGTCAGTGATGTTGATCTTCACATCCGGATTGAAGGATATGAGCCACATGGGATTGAATGGTTTTAGTCTCTATGATAGTCACCGCCTCCATGGTGTACCGTGTAGTGGTTAGAGCGCCCGCCCAGAGAGCGGAAGGTCGTGGGTTCGATCCCCGACCGTGTCATACCAAAAGACGTTAAACTGTGGTACTTGCTGGTCCCTGTCTGGCGCTCGTCATTAACATGCACAGCAAGGACTGGTCGGTTCGGAGTCAGTATAATGTGTCTGAGTGGGGTATTCATGCTTCACTACGGCATGGTATCTCAGTGGGCTAGCACTATAAAACCAGCTTAAGTCTGGGCTAGTACAAGCAGCCGCACATACACATACAACGGCATGCACGTAGTCATATGAGCGAAATATTCTCAAGCACGACGTTAAACAAACTTTCACCTCACCTCTATGATAGTTCTGCGGTATCTTACATCCTGTCATACAATAACATGTACTCTCCAAAAATAGTAAGGGATACATGTATGATATCAAGTGCTTGATCAAGATAATTGTTGATGATATATATCCTGTCATGATTGATGTCTGTAGAACTGAACACCAAAACACAGTCTGATAGGGTGCATGTGTCTCATGCAGTAGCCCCACAGATGGGAGTAGGGCATCATTTCTGATTGAGACATTTCAAAGTTTGGAAATTTTTATTCATTTCTGAGTATTCCCAATTCTTGTGTTAAAGAGTGTATTATATTGTGACATTTGTCATCTAAGCTTTCAATCTATAGTTTGGAGGGGAGGGGAGATAACCCACCTTCTCCAGGAGTCTCTCTCTGATCCACTGAGGTATCCAGTCAGCACTCTCCACATGGAACCGAACCTCAACCTTGGTGTTCACTGCAACCATACAGTCACCATACAGGCAACAGATCCTAATGTACACTAATACCACACACAAATCTACACACAACTTATTTCAGGAGATGACTTTTCATCTGAAGGAGTGAATGAGTGAGTGAGGTTAGTTTTACACCGTACTCAGCACTATTCCAGCTATATGATGGCAGTGTGTAAATATCAAGTCTGAAACAGACAATCCAGTGATCAACAGCATGATCATCTATCTACACAACTTGGACGTAATGAAAAGTGTCAACCAAGTCAGCGATCCCAACTATCCGATCCCCTTAGCTGCCTCTTTTGACAAGCATTGCTTGCTGAAGATCAATTCTAACCTGGATCTTCACAGGTGTTGCCAAAGAACATTCAGACATGATCTGTAATGGGATCATTATTGTGTCTTGTGATCTTTGTACTGCGGTAATGACCACCTAGAACCAATGTTAATGAGATTAGACAATAAAAGCAGCATGGTCAAGATGGTGAAAGTCACTCTAGCAATATGTCAACTTGATATGACCTGCTCCTCCGTTCAATCTTTAGAGAATATTTGAGTATCCTTAAGTGTGCAATAAGAAATGACTTAATAAGTAGGGATGCCACACTACATCGATACATCGATTCTTTGATACTTTTTCTAAGACGATACAATTATCGATACATTCAAAACTGTATCGATATTTAGTTTTGAAAGTATCAGTTTAAATATGTTTATGTATCATTTACATTTTGCAATTGTATCATGTTATTTGATGTTATGAGAATTATAAACGATTATTTTTCATCCACAAAAATGGGAAATTTGAACTTTTTAATCTCTGAGTATAAAAAATCTTGATTTTTTCATGGACAATTATAAAATATGAAATATTAATGTTCAAAATGTAACTAAATTTACGCAATAATGCCGCGAAAACAGGTATTGTGATACGTATCGAATCATGAAATGGGTATCGTGATACGTATGAAACTTATGTATCGTGACATCTCTAATAAGATTTGACAACAGAACATGTCAGAACGAACTACATAGTTATGATGGTGAAATTGGTGGTAACAATATGTGAAATTAATATGACTGTTACCTATGTTCTGTCTTTAGGGAATATTAACAACTGGCTGATTTCTTCACTTGAACTTAAATATACTTTACTATACTATAGGCAATGAATATATATATTTTATGGAAAATCAGACAGACCTTTGTTGACGTTCTGACCTCCTGGGCCACTTCCCCTAGAATACTTGATGTCAAGTTTATCTACAATAGGAAATAACAGAACAACAGAATAAAGACTGACAATCGATAAAAATCTGTGACTTCAGTAAATAATCTGTGGATAATATATCGTAACACAACCAAGTCTGCATACTATATCACTTGCTTGCCAAAATGAGGCATGGAAATAACAATTTTATATTTTTACAATAAACATTTATCTTGTTTATAGGTATTTAGATCAATAATGCTTTATATGAGTGACATACTCGTGTTCTAAATGCATGAAAATAACACAACTATACTTGCGGTGCTTGTTGAGGTTACAATCATGATATGCATACTAATATACAAATTATGCACATGTGATCGTGTAGTGCATGACACTCTTCTCATTGTATTCTTATTCAAGAAGAGCGGAGATTGGAAGGTCGTGGGTTTGATCCCCGGCCTCGTCATACCAAAAGACGTTAAACTGTGGTACTTGTTGGTCCCTGCCTGGCTCTCGGCATTTATGGGTACAATAAGGACTGGTGAGCTCGGAGTCCGTATAATGTGTCTGAGGGGGGTATTCATGCTTCACTGCAGCATGGTATCTCAGTGGGCTAGCACTATAAAACCAGCCTAAGTCTGGGCTAGTACAAGCAGCTGCACATACACATACACACGCATGCACGTCGTCATATGAGCGAAATATTCTCAAGTATGATGTTAAACCCCATTTCACCTCACCTCACCTTCAATGATTTGTTTAACAGGAATGATCCTCCTATGGAGTACTATCCATGAGATAATTGCTATGTGTATAAATAGGTGCTGTCTAGTCTAGTCCGTTACCTTTGAAAATAAACTGTCTATAAATATTTTGGTGGACCTAGAGAAGAATACTTCAGGGACTGGGGAGATGTACAAGGGACTTCTGATAACGACTGGTCCCTACCATATACACATTGACATTCCCCGAATATACACATTAGGAATCTTAGGATTCTGAAAGGTTATTTCTACATACTTATTGGAATATATCCTGAAAACAGCTCTTTCCCATCCGGTAGAACTGAACTTGATTGCTGAAAATATGAATCATTAATCATTTCATGAAGCAGAAAGCTGATCATATAACATCAGTGTATGAAATAAGGCCCATTCGACCGCCCGAGATGGGCTAGATTTCTGACAGATGGTCTAAATTTACAGCTAGTCAGCCGATGGTCTGGTAAAAAAGTATCTTGGTGTCTGGTCTGGTTAAATCAATTTAGGGCTGGTAACAAGTTGAAGTAACCATCCCTGTTGTGTGGCTGGGTTTTTGGCATATTTCATACACTAATAACATGGAGTCATGTTTCATACACTGTGTTTTTGACTGTAAAATACAACTTCTGATATACTAGCCACTGAAAAATAACACTAAAGATATGGAGGGCATGCATCGTTATGGTTCTGTTGGTCCTATCTGCCACCATGGCACACATGTTTTGTATCTCACTGATCCATACCTGTCAACCCTCACGCATTTGGCGTGAGTCTCACGCTTTATTGACAAATGTCACGCTCTTACGCCTCCAAATAATAATCTCACTCATATCTGGTAGCCAAAAATAATTTCAAAATTAATACGCATTTTCGTTCGTTTTTGCATAAAGTTGAACATTGAAAGAACGCCTGAATGAACGAAGTGCTAAAACGATGTTTATGCGAATCATTCGGCTTATTATTATTTATTAGCATGCATCTTTTAGTTTCAAAATAATGCCATCAGAAGGCTCCAAATGCACCTGAAAATCACTAAACTTCATTTTTTGGGGCTTCGCTTCACTTTACTAGACCCCCACCAGGGCATCGCCCTCAATTTGACCCGGCTGGACCCTGGCTTATTTTTCAGTCTCACTCCAAACCATCTTTAGGGGTTGACAGCTCTGCTGATCTTATTCTATTTGCCATGTATTTTGCCTAACTATTCAGCTGCACTTCTGGTTAGTTGACAAATACTTTATCACTTTATTAGTAATCAAATTGGTAAAATACACGGGCTGATAAAAGCTCTGAAAAGTGCTTTGCCACTGTGCGCTGTCAATGAATGCATAAAAAGTCTTCCAGCAAAAGTATGGCTGAAGTTTTTTGTGACTAGTTAGCTTTTCTTTTTTTTATTTGATAAAGAACTATTATCTATACAAAACTAATGTGGGCTTTTACTTGACCTACAGTTATCAAATGTATGAACCAATTCCCTTTATTTCCAAACAGATAGTGTATCGTGATACGTATCGTATCGCAATAAACCTGTATCGTCACAACTCTAGTCGACATGTCCTCCAATCACTAATTATGAGGGTCCTGTAAAGCTAAGAAACGGTATAATGTACTCTGTTGTACAATTAAATAATTACAAGAACAAGATTACAAGAACCTTTAAATATTTCTTGTCAAGAATGTGGTACAATGAATATTATCATGGATCCCTCAGAATGCAATGTTTATCTTTTTTTTCTGTTTTCATTCTGTATGCTTGTGCATACTGGATGCACATTTCTGCATCGCATAAAACCTGAGTGTCAACTTAGATGTCTCTGGTTTATAATATTATACATCGTGTTAGTGTACAACCAACACTGCAAAGCAAATGATTGCAAACCAGCAGACAGCGTAGGATCTCTTTTGACTGTACAGTGTATGATCACATTGCTACAAGGTCACATTGTTCACTGCGAGTGCTGCATATAATGCATATCTACTTCGTATTCATGGTAATGCTGGCAATGAGTTGTTTAGTTGATATAAGGCGGTGGGAGTAACCTAGTGGTTAAAAGCGTTATTTCGTCCACGCCCGAGACAAGGGTTGAATCAAGACATGGGTACAATGTGTGAAGCCCATTTCTGGTGTTCCTCGCCGTGATGTTGCTGGAATATTGCTAAATGCGGCGTAAAACCAAACTCAGTCAGTCAGTCAGTTGTTAACACATTGCATTGTTCATCCATTATCTACACTTTTAATAATCAGTTAGTCCAGATCATTTTTTTTAGTATTTTTTGTATTTGTTGTTGTTGTATTTCTGATGTTTTGTGGCAAAATGACTTGGAAAATAACTCCAAATGAATTTGCTCGTGACTGAGTACTAGACTAAAGAGACTATTGCAACCATTTACTTGCATCCAGAAGTAGATAAATGGACATGTAAAATACGGCTGAACGATTCTATCAATAACAAGACTCAATATGACGTGTGGCGTCTGATAAGGCTGGAATATTGTCGAACACCAGCTGATCAACACCGCCATACGAATCAAACAATGTGATCGAAATTAGGACAGCCTATCCACACATATACCAACCGTGAATGCTGTTGAGCCAAAATAATCTTGATCGCTATTTGGGTATATCTTGTCAATGCTATATTGACTTCTATAGCCCGATGTCAGTGTTCTTGTTACATGTAATGTAGTGGGCGACATCAGTCGACCAGAATATCGACAAATGCACGTCAAACTTCGTCGAAGCATGTTTATCATAAACCGGATCTCAAATATGATGAGTTATCTCCCATGGAAGTGTAGCGCAGCAGACCCCGGGTTTTTGGAACGGAGATCAGAGATAGTAGTGACGATTTTCACAACTGGCTCCATGATTGTTGCTTTGCGCGGGCATACAACGCATTAATCTTTGTGTAGAGTCGCTCACTCAAAGATTGTATTCGTAACTACTCGTGTCATTCCGGCAAGTAGGCGAGTACATTCGTGACCAAATCGTGTTATTCCGGGACAAGCCGAAACGAGTCTGCGTTCGGCATTTATCGTTAAACCACGGGCGGTGTTCATGGTAATTATTGACCCTGTCATAATGGTCAGTTTATTTCTCAACACAAATTATTTTGTTCGACGGTGTAAGGTATTTTTATGCTAACATCTACATACAACACATTTTGTCCCGACAAGTGTACCATTGTTAACATTTCCATGCTTATTTTATGTAAAAGATTGTGATATGATCCAAACACGAGGGTTACATATTTTCAGGGTAATTTATCTTACCTCGACACGGAAAGGATGCGTCGAATGTTGGGGAATCCCCTTGTGCCATTTCCCATTAACTGAAAGGCAGTTTGAGCTGGACTATAAAGGTAATAGTCAACAATAGTCCTACATACGAATCCTTGAAATTCGTGAACAGTTTTCAGAATTCATACACCAGAGCTTTATTGTGGTGAGACGATGACATATATTTTTGTCTCAACCACAGGACCATGTAACTATGAAGTTATTGTAAATGTAAGCAGGGAGACACTGAGACAGTCAAGTATAGAGACATTATTACTCATGTGACCAGCAATCGTTCCTAGAGGTAAATGTAGTAACCGCATGAGAGAATGAAAATAGTTCTTCATCGATGAGCAACAACCATCGATGAGCCTGTTATGTTACAAAACTCAGGTTAAACTCTTAAAAAATATATCCATAATATTATCTAACTGCTTTTAAAAATGTCAAGCTAACAACATCCCTTTCTCTCCACACCAAAGCATGTTGATACATCATTATTCGAAAATCTCAACAGACAATATGTCCGGTCCTCATCCTTAATATGTTTTAAAATGACAATGACAACAGCCACCATAACCTTTAATATTGAAATATTGTATGTTTGTCTTTTTCCAGTTAACAGTCATCTGTTAAACAAATCAACATGGCCCGGCAACCAAGTGGTAAGTCCTAATGACAATGTGACAGAGCAATGTAACATAATGCCTACTGAAAATCACTGTGTTTAAGGTCTGTCTTTCCTTAAGTGGTGACCGCCTCCATGGTGTAGTGGTTAGAGTGTCCGCCTGGAGAGCAGAAGGTCATGGAGTTCGATCCCCAACCGTGTCATACCAACAGAGGCGTTAAAATATGGTACTTGTTGGTCCCTGCCTGGCTTCGGCATTAATGGGTACAACAAGGACTGGTCGAACTCGGAGTCAGTATAATGTGTCTGAGTGGAGTATTCATGTTTCACTGCGGCATGGTATCTCAGTGGGCTAGCACTATAAAGCCAGGTTAAGTCTGGGCTAGTACAAGCAGCCGCACATACACATACACATGCATGCATGTCGTCATATGAGCCAAATATTCTCAAGCATGACGTAAAACCCAATTTCACCTCACCTCACCTCACCTTATGTGAGTGAGTTTAGTTTTACGCCACTTTTAAGCAATATTTCAGCAGGGGACAGCAAGACTAGTGTTTGGGAATAAAGTAATGCATTCTTGTTAACTGAAGTTAGCCGTAGGTACTAAGGGCAAGTACTGCCCCAGCACTGGTCCAGATTTATAGATACACTGATAAGAAATGGTGAGAGAATATCTTGATGATAAGTGCTTGTACCGATGTTGATTATGTTGATGAATATTATCATGAGAATTTGCGTAACCAAATATGATAATGCTATGTTTGTTAAATAAAAAACATAATGATTGGGCTCTGTACTCTACTTCAACGAAGTTGTTGATTTTGATAAATTAAAATGTTTTTGGCAAAATCAGCATAGCGAAATATTATAATTTTAGTGGATATTTGTTGCATCAGTATCATACATTGATATCAAGCTGTCATCTCATATTAAACATACATCCTACTGACAGTCTCAGTGAAGACTCAGTCTTTAGCAACCCAGGCTTGTTGTAGAGGTGTCCAGTGACACTCAGACTCAATCATTTGGTTAATGGATGTCATTGTATACCAGAAGTGATTAGGGTAGCCTAGTGGTTTAAGCGTTAAACTTGTCACGCTGAAGCGCGGGTTCGATTCCCCACATGGGTAAAATATGTGAAGCCCATTTCTCGTGTCCCCCGCCGTGATACTGCTGGAATATTGCTTAAAGTGGCATTGAATCCAACTCACTCACTCACTCATTGTATTCCAACTGTGTTGACTGATGCTCATGATGTCAATCACTGGACTTGGATATCACTGTGGCGCAGGTGGAATCTTGCTGAGTGCAATGTTGAAACAAACTAGAACTAAACCAATATGACATTCATATAGTTCCTGATGAGCATTGATACCACTTTATTACTTTCCTGGTGCAAGAGACTGCTTTGTGCCTTACCAACCCAGTGTTGCATGTGGGGCAGTGGTTAAAGTGTTCACTTGTCACCCCAATGACCCAGGTTTGATTCCCCACATAGGTACATGGTGTGAAGCCCATTTCTGGTGTCCGCTGCTATGCAAATCGAAACATGAGTCTCATTAACCTATTCAGACAATGACCTACTTTTCAGCCCGATCCGAATTCTCTGTGTGAAAGTGAAAAGAGACACCACAAACAACTATGGTTACACTGAATACCAATTCCTTGTTTCATAAGAAAATGGTATTCTGAATGAAATTTAATTTTAAACTTTAGTAACATCGTTATTTCTATATTTTATGGCTGAGGTGTAGGCAGCATGACCTTAACAAAGACGTCTGAACTGCCCCCGTTTGATGAGGTCTTAAAATGATTCACAATGCATCTGACTCACTGGTTACACCTGTTATGTGTCTTTATGCGCTTATCCAGAGTAGTTCTGTAACGCACAATTTGATTGATATAATATCAAGTCCGTACCAGACCGACAAACTGTTCTAGCGGCAGAGCCCATTTGAGATTTCCATGATTTCCATGTTTCCGTTTGTCAGAGCTCGCTGTATGACGTGTTTGCAAGGATAAGAAGGAGCGTAGTGTTGCAATATACAAGTGCTTAGATGTATTAAAAAATACTGATTAATATTTATGTATGCAGTTAAATGAATTGGTCTCAAAAGTCTGGACTGGTTATTGTACTAAGTTTCTCAATAGGATGGAACCCAGTCAACAGGAAACAAAACTGTTGTGTAATCAATGTTTTGACTTGTATTGCTGGAATATTGCTAAAAGCCGTGTAAAACTAAACTCACTCACCCACCCACCCTCTCACCCTCTCGCTATGTTGTATGTTACAGTGACAATCAGAAACCAGTTTGTGTGTATCTCCTTGAAAATGCCACCATCAACGTATTTGACTGCATCGACAACAACACAGGCCAAAGAGACATTTACTACATACAGAAAGGGCGGATCGAGGACTCTGTTCAGTTCCGGGAGACTCGACGAACACCGAGACAACAACCAACCTACAACCAACAACCAAACTGGCGTCCCCCCCATTACTCTCCCCCCCCTCCTCCTCCGAATCTTCCTCCGACGAAGATGAAGAAGAGAACAGGAACAACCAACGCACAGACATGAAAACAGACAGATACATTGAAATTTTAGGTATTTATTACTTTATGATCCTGAATTGATGGAATGTCTAAGTCTCAAGAGACATGTGCAATAAGTGATTAGAAATTGACTGGTGCCTTGTGACAAATATCCCCATTTGTCAGACATCTTGGCCAACGGGTACAAGGTATATGTTGATTAATTTCGCTTGTTGTTTGTTGTAATTGTTGTCATGTGGCTCCATACACAGAAACAGAACCTCAACATCTTTTTTCTTCAACCTGAAAAACAATTTCTGTTTCTGACACATATGGGTGTAAAACACACATGATTGTCAACAGAAACGATTACGGTCTATTTAAAACTGGTGTGTGATGTTAAACAGAATGGTATTACACTGACATTTGCAACCACAGAAAAGGACATGCAGCCTTGCAAAATATCCGCGATTTGGGTATGTGAAGATCGGGCAAGAATTGGTCTTCAGCAACCCACACTTGTCGTAGAAGAGGCTGACTAACGGGATCGAGGTGGTCAAGCTTGCTGACTTGGTTGACATGTCTTCATATCCCAATTGTGTAGATGGATGCTCATGCTGTTGATCACTTGATTGTTTGGTTCAGACGCGATTATTTACAGACTGTTGCTTTATCGCTGGAATATTGCTAAATGCAGCGTTAAACAACAATTATTATTCTTAGTCCAACCCACGCATGTTCACACACACACACACACACACACACACACACACACAAATACAAATAAAAATACAACTCATGGTTTGCTTTAACCTTTTAAATGTGGAAAGTAAGTGAAAATCCTGAAGGAGACACACATTCTTGTTTTCATTATTCAAGGATTAATTGTTTTATTAAGTAAATTAAGCAAGGAAAGAAGAAGAAACTGTAAAACTAATGATAAGATGTACTAATTTGTCTTGTTGGAATATTACATGGCAAATTGCTAGGTCTGTGGTAACCAATGATTATTATCAACTATTCAAGATTAATGAATCCTTTTTTTCTCAAGTTTATTCATTCCTCAACACAAGTTTCATCAACTAGTTGGACAAACTGATCAATAACTAGTGGTAACAATCAGTTCTCAAATATGCTTTGTGTATATTCCAGAAATGTCATGCTCATGAAACCTATTGTACCGTAATATCATTAAGCTCATCAACTGATGCACATTTTGTAATTATGATATTCCTCATGTCTAAATTATCTTGCCTTATGTCTATATTATCTTTCCTTATGTATATTTTATCTTTCCTTTTGTCTATATTATCTTTCCTTATGTCTATATTATCTTTCCTTATGTCTATATCACCTTTCCTTATGTCTATATTATCTTTCATTGTGTCTATATCACCTTTCCTTATGTCTATATTATCTTTCCTTATGTCTATATTATCTTTCCTTATGTCTATATTATCTTGCCTTATGTCTATATTATCTTGCCTTATGTCTATATTATCTTGCCTTATGTCTGTATTATCTTGCCTTATGTCTATATTATCTTGCCTTATGTCTATATCACCTTTCCTCATGTCTATATTATCTTTCCTTATGTCTATATCACCTTTCCTTTTGTCTGTATTATCTTTCCTTATGTCTATATTATCTTTCCTTATGTCTATATTATCTTTCCTTATGTCTATATCACCTTGCCTTATGTCTATATTATCTTTCCTTATGTCTATATCACCTTTCCTTATGTCTATATTATCTTTCCTTATGTCTATATCACCTTTCCTTATGTCTATATTATCTTGCTGTATGTCTATATTATCTTGCCTTATGTCTATATTATCTTGCCTTATGTCTATATTATCTTGCCTTATGTCTGTATTATCTTGCCTTATGTCTATATTATCTTGCCTTATGTCTATATCACCTTTCCTCATGTCTATATTATCTTTCCTTATGTCTATATCACCTTTCCTTTTGTCTGTATTATCTTTCCTTATGTCTATATCACCTTTCCTTATGTCTATATTATCTTTCCTTATGTCTATATCACCTTTCCTTATGTCTATATTATCTTGCTGTATGTCTATATTATCTTGCCTTATGTCTATATTATCTTGCCTTATGTCTATATTATCTTGCCTTATGTCTGTATTATCTTGCCTTATGTCTATATTATCTTGCCTTATGTCTATATCACCTTTCCTCATGTCTATATTATCTTTCCTTATGTCTACATCACCTTTCCTTTTGTCTGTATTATCTTTCCTTATGTCTATATTATCTTTCCTTATGTCTATATTATCTTTCCTTATGTCTATATTATCTTTCCTTATGTCTATATCACCTTGCCTTATGTCTATATTATCTTTCCTTATGTCTATATCACCTTTCCTTATGTCTATATTATCTTTCCTTATGTCTATATCACCTTTCCTTATGTCTATATTATCTTTCCTTATGTCTATATTATCTTTCCTTATGTCTATATTATCTTGCCTTATGTCTATATTATCTTGCCTTATGTCTATATTATCTTTCCTTATGTCTGTATTATCTGGGGTGGTGGGGAAGTCTAGTGGTTAAAGCGTTCGCTCGTCACGCCGAAGGCCAAGGTTCAATTCTCTACATAGGCACAACGTGTGAAGCCCATTTCTGGTGTCCCCCACCGTGATATTGCTGGAATATTGCTAAAAGTGGTGTAAAACCCAACACACTCACTCACTCTATATTATCTTTTCTAGGTTCAAGAAGAACAGTCACAGATACCGAATTAAAAGAACTTGCCAACAAGCTACGATTTGAAGACGATAAATATAGAAAATTAGGTGAGAAATTTGTCAGCTTGTCAATTTAAGGTGGAAGGAAGCTATCGAAATCTATTTATCACTTTGTTCAAAACCCACACTAATGGGTTAGGGTGCTGTAAAACCTAAACACAGGTACAGTGCAAAACAGGATTCAAACCTATCATCATAGGTTTCTGGCACACCAAAGGGATGTAACTCTACCATGACCAACAGCATAGGCACCATGTTGTTGCAATACACACAGATATGGAAGATGTCTACAGTCATATATATATAAATATAGTTGTGAGCAGCCATGTCAGGCTCCTTGGCTGTAATACAATCTAGCCATTTGTACGTAGATGTCGAAAGTAGTAATGGCTACAGGTAATATGGAGCATATTGCTATCAGTAATGAGAAAAGCTTCAGTTATTAACTTTGAATTCTAATGGTTGAGGGCTAGATACAAAGGATTGTGTGGTATGGCTTTGGAAACGTGTTGGCTTTATTAGAAATTCGAAGAAATAAGAATAATGGTTGCACGTTCAATTGCTAATCATTTATTTGTTTTAACTGAAAGGATGACATCCCCACCAGCTCTGACAAATTTAATGCAGCTGGCTGAAAACATTTTAACTAGAAGTAATGGACGTTCTGTAAAACTAGATTGCAAAGATTGAACTGCATTGAAATGGAGCCAGAACACGTTTTTGACCTGAGAGCGGACCTTCCAAATATGGACCTTACTGCATGCTGCCAGATTCTAGCTGCGTAGCTGAAATAGTAATGCCGCTGTGATTTTTTTAAGATACATTTTAGTAGAAATTAAACAACAACAGGTTATTCATATTTGAAATATAAACTTTATATGTGCAAATTTGCAAAGTTCTAGACCTCACACATTCAGAGTTATGGATTGCGGAAATGCCTACCCATCAAAAAGGTCAAATTTCCTTCAATCCAATATGGCGTCCAAACGGTGCCTCTTAGCCCCATGGTTTCTGCAGTTGAAATTGAAGGTAATCAGATTCCAGAGCTGCCCCAGAAATTTAGTAGTCATTGGACATATAGTTTCGGATATTATTGCTTTGGAAATTTAAAATTTTGAATTAATTTTGCATTATCTGCCCTTTGCTCTTAGGCCTAGAGCCTTGAGATTTTTATGGGGAATATCTACACCTCGGTGGGCATCTGGGTGATTCTTTTCAAGCGATGCTGTTATGGTGCTCTTTGAACGAGTTGAACAAAATAATAAATAAATACTAGTAATAAAAACACGAAAAGTAACAATAGGTCTTCTGCCTTGTGGCAAGGAGCCCTAAAAATAGGATGTTTTGAAACTTGAGTTGTATATTTGTTCAAGCACAGAATTGAATTTATTTTTTAACCATTAAACATGTGACCAGAACCACATTGCAAACAAGAAAATCTTGTCTGATGAGTTTTTCTTGGTTTCAGCACTACACTTGGAAGTAAGCCAGGTTGATATAGACAGGATCAGGAAGGAGTATGAGAGAAAGGACAGGACAGATATGATCTTTGCTATCCTCAAAGTCTGGAAGTCAGCATCTGGGGAGCCCTCAGTTAGTAACCTGGGTCATGGTTTAGAACATTGTAATCTGAAGAAATTTGTCACTGAAACATTGAATCCTTAGAATGTCTGTGTGTGAGCTGTCCATCTTATATGTTCACATCAGTGCTCATGTTGGTCAGTTGTAACCAGCTGATAGGGTGAGCTCTCTGTGTTGTACATTCACATAAGTGCTCACCTTGGTCAGTTGTAACCAGCTGATAGGGTGAGCTGTCTGTGTTGTACATCCACATATGTCTCTCTGGTGTCAGTTGTAACCAGCTGGGGTGAACTTTCTGTGTTGTACAGGCACATGTGTCTAACTGGTGTCAGTTGTCAACAACTGGTAGTGTGAGCTGTCTGTGTTGTACATTCACATAAGTGCTCATCTTGGTCAGTTGTAACCAGCTGATAGGGTGAGCTCTCTGTGTTGTACATTAACATAAGTGCTCACCTTGGTCAGTTGTAACCAGCTGATAGGGTGAGCTGTCTGTGTTGTACATTCACATATGTCTCTGGTGTCAGTTGTAACCAGCTGGGGTGAACTTTCTGTGTTGTACAGGCACATGTGTCTAACTGGTGTCAGTTGTCAACAACTGGTAGTGTGAGCTGTCTGTGTTGTACATTCACATAAGTGCTCATCTTGGTCAGTTGTAACCAGCTGATAGGGTGAGCTCTCTGTGTTGTACATTAACATAAGTGCTCACCTTGGTCAGTTGTAACCAGCTGATAGGGTGAGCTGTCTGTGTTGTACATCCACATATGTCTCTCTGGTGTCAGTTGTAACCAGCTGGGGTGAACTTTCTGTGTTGTACAGGCACATGTGTCTAACTGGTGTCAGTTGTCAACAACTGGTAGTGTGAGCTGTCTGTGTTGTACATTCACATAAGTGCTCATCTTGGTCAGTTGTAACCAGCTGATAGGGTGAGCTCTCTGTGTTGTACATTAACATAAGTGCTCACCTTGGTCAGTTGTAACCAGCTGATAGGGTGAGCTGTCTGTGTTGTACATCCACATATGTCTCTCTGGTGTCAGTTGTAACCAGCTGGGGTGAACTTTCTGTGTTGTACAGTCAGGTGTGTCTAACTGGTGTCAGTTGTCAACAACTGGTAGTGTGAGCTGTCTGTGTTGTACAATTCCTTGGAACCTTCAAGGAATTGTGTATTAGCATGAACAAATATATTAATTATAGGTTCATGTGATTGTGCTATAATACAACTAGGCTGGACTTCATTTCTTCACGGGTCTTCTAGTTATAAACTAGATGGACCTGATTTTAGGTAGTGTTTACAGGTCATGGTTATAACACCCAAGAGACTGAAGTGCTCAGTAAATTTCAAGACAGTACCTGAATTGTGATACTTGAAACAAATAAAATAAAATAAGATTACATAACTTTCATTTGGGGAACAAAGTAACTGTGTCTATCTGTCAAGAATAGAACTGTTGTTTATTGCTTGGCCAATGTTCAAAATGCTGTTAAAAATGACACCAAGTGAGGTGAATTAGTAAAAATGTTTACCTGCTAAGAGAAGGGTTCGTTTGGAAAAAGGGTTCATTTAATTTTTATTCTATTTTTGTATTTTTTCCATTTTGAATATATATGGCATGCACAACACATATGAAAAGGCTTCTAGGATGAGTTAATCTCCATGGACATCAGACCTGGAAAGAAAACAAAATTGCTAATGGTGTACATACTGAGCCAAGCAGATGCTATCTGCCACATTCTTTATAGTGAAGAACTGGGCCTAGATTTTTGAAACGTTCATACTACGGCCAAAGAATTCTTAACTTTGATCGTAGCCAATGTGTTAAGGATGGGCTTAAGAAGTTTGTCGGGCTATGAACGCTTCGAAAATCTAGGCCCAGAAGTATATTTATTACCAGAATGTTGTATCAACCTTGGAAATAAAGATTCTTATCTGTTTATTGTAAATATAAGCTGTCAGGGTTGATACTACAGATGTACATATTGAGCCAAGCATCTATCATTTCTCATACGTGTAGTATTGACATGTAACTGGTTAAAATCAGATCAAAGTGATCACTATGGTAGCTAGCTCTAAGATCTGATCTTGATGAGTTTGATTCATTACAAAAACTTTCTGTAAACACAGGAAATAAACATGTGTGCACTGTCCCTTTCTTCCTGTATTATTTGTCTTTCTCCATCTTTCATAAGATCAGTTACCATGGTGATTGTATAACGTTAGTGAGTGAGATAGTTGGGTTTAATGCCTCTTTTATCAATATTCCAGCAATTTCATGGCAGGGGACAACAGAAATGGGCTTCTCACACTGTACCCATGTGGGGAATTAACCCGGGGTCTTCAGCATAATGAGTAAAAACACCTTAAACTTCATCCGTGATGAAGTGAATGGACCAGAGACCATCCCAGATAGCAAAGGTGTGTTGGGCCAATGTTGGTATATGGTTGGTTGGCCAACGGTTTGACAACATTGGCCCAACGTTATCTTAATGACTTAAAAGTAACAGTGGCTTTAGACACGTTGGTCCAACAGTGGGCCAACATTTGAAAAACTCTGCCTATTTTCCTTGATCTTACATCTATTTCAAAAGGTTCGGCCAGCGTTGGCCCAACATTGTGAATAAAAGAGTGAGTACACGGCCATTTAAGCCGTGTTTTCGCATTTAGATTTTGATTAAAGTTGAAATAATTACACAGACAAAATGAAAGAATCTATTTCCCTGTCGTTCAACTATGATGCAGTGAATTTTACAGCACTGTTTTCTCCAAATTGAATACCAAACTTGTCATCATTGATAGCTTTACCTGATATTCAAAGAGCAGACGACACTACATTTCTGGAGGCCAACTGGTAAATATGCATTGTTATTTCTGTGATACTGAATTGCAAATATATTGTGAAATAAATGGTTTAAATCATCATTTAGGTTAACGAAACTGACACATACTGTATTGGAAGGCAATTGATTAAGTACATAAAAGATTTAATTGACTCTTTTCTTTAGGTAGCCTGTTTTAACCACTTTGATAAATCTCATTTCACAGTTATAGCAGTTACACGTCATATCCAAATAAAACATTGTTTGAACGGCATTCTAGAAGTTGGTGAGTCAAAAATGAAACATATAACTTTATGGAAGACAACATCTTGTTTTATTGTATAGAGCGACGTTTCGATGTAGATTCTTACACTGTTATGAAGCTAAAAGTGACTACAACCAAATGATGAGAAGTATATATACATGTTCTAACCCAGGAACAGTTTGCGAAAGTCTAACGGGTCCAAAACACTGCAGCACGGATCGTGACCCGAACGAGGAAGTGTGCACATATAACACCAGTGCTAACTTCCCTACACTGGCTCCCAGTCCAAGCTCGAGTCCAATACAAGATTCTCACATTGACATATAAATGTGTCAATCAAACAGCTCCTGCCTATCTGACAGAATTGATTGAGAAATATGAACCTTCTCGGACACTAAGATCTGCTGATCAGTTACTTCTAAAAGTACCCAAATCCCGCCTCAAAAAGTATGGACAGAGATCATTTGCTTACATGTCCCCAACTCTGTGGAACGATCTTCCCTTGGGAATAAAGAAATCCCCATCATTGACAAACTTTAAAATCTGCATAAAGACTCATCTCTTCCAAAAGTTCTATAAGGATTGATATACCAGTGAAAATATAGCGCCTCTACTGCAGTGTTTTTTAATTTTGTGTAGCGCCATGAGCAGACACCAAGTGCCTGGAGTTTTGGCGCATAACAAATCTACTGTATTATTATTATTATGAACATTGTATGTTTTGTCCAATATACATAATTGGGAGCGGCCAGTTGGGGACTTAGAACAACAAATGGATCTAGTGATACAACCAATAAACAGGGTGGGTGGAGGGAGAAGCTGATTTCGAAGCTGATTTTTTGTGTGAAGTCCTGATTCTTGTAGGATAAGATTTCGAATTTGTCAAACCACCCTCCTAAAAACTAAGACTGGCGTCATCTCAACCCTGATCAAGCACGCTAAGAACATTTGCTCCAGCAGCCATGACCTAGAACATGAGCTGAACCACCTACAACACGTCTTCATGAGCCTCAACCAGTAACCCACCAACTCATTGTCCGTTTGATTTCATTTGAGACCAATGAATTGCACACTAACACAAAATCTAATAATTGCAACAAAACCAAATTTTGCAGTCATATGAAAACGACAGACCAACTCTGACCGCCAGGGCCCCGTTTCACAAAGCTCTCGTAAGCCTAAGATCTCGTAACTTTTCTCGTAGCATTCGTACGTATTAGACTAACGGTAATACATGGGCTGGTCGGCTTTGAGTCATTCTACTGGTGAGTGAGCTAGTTTGGTTTTACGCTGCTTTTAGCAATATTCCAGCAATATCACGGCGGGGGACACCAGAAATGGGCTTTACACATTGTACCCACGTGGGGAATATAAACACAGTGCCGAGAATCTATTTCCGACACATTACTGTGCATTTTCCGTTCTCAATAAATGGCTTCGATATGATGGCCACTTTTCAACAAGCAATAAGTCCATGGTCCTTTTACGCCTCTTTACAGTAATGAAAGGATATTGCGCACATGACAGGTGCGCAGGTATTGCTTATCCTTTTATATTAAAAAAATGGGAATCAGAAGAGTGACTGAGTGACTGACTGACTGAGTTTGGTTTTACGCCGCTTTTAGCAATATTCCAACAACATCACGGCGGGGGACACCAGAAATGGGCTTCACACATTGCACCCATGTGGGGAATCGAACCCGGGTCTTCGGCGTGACGAGCCAACGCTTTAACCACTAGGCTACCCCACCGCCCTATTGCGCACATGAGCTCATGTTATTTCACATATATTTATTTGTATGGATATGTATTAATGTTCCTTATGTCCCTGTGTCCTGCAAAACCCAGGACACAAATACCTAAATGCCCACAGCATGCGCCCTGTTTACGCGAATGGGACTGAATGGTTGTGGTGGTGAGCGTGCACCAACATGCGTTCAACGTACATATAAATGTATACATTCAATAGTTTTATTGCTGCTCCCTCGTAAACGGATTACACCACTGCCACAATATCTTTATTAACACACCCGATACGAATTGTAAATATATAAAACGTACCCTCCTTGTCGAAAATCCTTTTCAACGTCTGTCAGTGCTAGTATTCGCACAATTCTGAAAGAGTCGTCTCCTTGCGTGTCTGTGCGCTTGCTTCTGTGTGCGTGGGCGTTTGAATGTGTGTGTGCGTGTCATCTCGACTTTGCAATGTCGGCGAATCAATTAATGTCAGCCCTCAGTGTCTTTGTCCAACTATACACTTTGTACCCGCAGCCGTGCTATATGCGTTTCTACACTCATGCACATGCCAGCGAAACATGTCGACCATAAAACATGCATATACTGAAAAGGTAGACATATGTGTGCAGGACGGGGCAATAGGAAACTCTCGATGATCGCAGGATGAGGATGTGATTCGTCAGCTATTGCCATCTATTTAAATCTACTGCACGTATAATAATTTGGTAGGGCATATATGTGATTGACAGATACAGAAATATATGATGAAGACAGAAGCCTCGTTAACTTGAATTCGGTTATCTCGATTTATCCTATGCATATATATGTGTCCTGGCATATATGTATATATATATATATGTTTATGTGGATCTATTTGAGTATGAGTGTCTCTTCTCTAGATAAGCTGTCGGTGTTTTGTATGCATACAATTAGGGAAATCTGTGCGTGTATGTGTGTTGTTTGACGCCGCACGAGTCTGGACCAGACAATCCAGTGATTGACATCATGATCATCCATCTAAGCAAGTAGCGCAATGAAATGAAATAACGGGACATCCAATTCAAAAGGTAGTCAGCGTCACCAAGAGAATGATACAAATGCAACTGTTGTTGTGTTTTATTTTCTAGATATTATCTGTCAACCTCAAGGCAAATTGGTTTTACATTGTTCCAGCCTCACGATCCCCTTTTTGTTTGTCTTTGTATCTTGATATCCCCCCAAGAAACAACAAAAAAGCAAAAAAAACCCAAAACAACAACAACACAACAACAACAACAAAAAACAAAACGCAAAATCTACAATAAATGCATTACAAACCCAAGGAAACAAAATATGCAGGAAACATTTTGTGTGTTTGAGATAGGCGGAAGTCCGCTAGAATCAAACTTATATTAAAGTGCATTTAAAAGCAATTTGAAACTACAATCGCTTGTTAAAGTGACTCCTCCCTCCCCTTCCCTCTCCCCTTTCATGTCTACTGAAAGAGCTTGTTTTGACACTACCCACCTCCTTTCAGATGAGGATATAGCTTCTTTTAATGTTTTCACTTATTAATACATGATGCCAAGTGTTCAAACTAAATACTGAATGGTCACATAAGTGTCAGCTTTCAACACATTGTAAACAGTGCCAGCTTGAATATCTGGACACAATGTTTTGAAAGATTAAACTGGGGATGTCCTTAAAAAACAGCCCAAGTCTAAATATAAATTAAAATCTTTGATTATGACGGTAAGTTATCCAATACTATACCAAACTTACTTTATATGATATTATCTGAGGACATATCATGATTCAAGAGGTACCATATGTCAGAAGGTTTTTCATTTTCTGCAATTCTGTTATGACATATTACAGTGTTGTGATGACTAATATCTCGTTAACCACATTACCCACATATGTGAAATTTTGGATATGGCTTTGCTAATGATTCCTTCAAAATAAAATAGAAGCTTTTCAAACATTGGACATCGAGGATATAGTTAGGCCGACTACTTTTTGAACGCCCCTCGTACACACAAAGCCCGCATCGTGCAGAGGTTCTGAACCCGTGAAGATCCCGGTTGGAGCAACCCAGGCTTGTCGTAAGACGCGAGCAACGGGATCGGGTGGTCAGGCGCGCTGACTTGGTGGACACATGTCATCGTATCCCAGCTGCGTAGACCGATGCTCATGCTGTTGATCACTTGATTGTCTGGTCCAGGATCGATTATATACAGACCGCCGCCATATGGCTGGAATATTGGTTGGTGCGGCGTTAACCAGCCAGCCAGTCTGCACCTGATACATGGGCGGATCCAGGAATTTGGAGACGGCTGGGGTGTTTCAGGGGGTTCGAAACACCCTGAACCCCCCATTGGCTCCGCCAACGCAAAAAAATCTTCAGTGTGGTCTTAAGTCATTTTCAAAGGGGGCTGCCCTTCCCCACCCCCGATCCGCCAATGTGATTACACAGTGTCATTTAGAAAGTGGTCATATGTAACATATGTCATAAATTACATTTGTGACGTCATTCATATGTTATTACTTTTCAGGGATTATACCTTTTTTGTCTTAGTTAATTTTGATAACAGAAATATTCCCAATACTTCGAATGTATTTAAGTAGGTAATCTCAATTCTCCATTCCTTAAAATACATGTGCTCGTTCTCCGGGGCCTCGGCTCCATTATTTTTAAGGAATGGAGAGTTACTCGGACATTACCCTCTACGTATAGTACAGATTCTAGTACTTTTGTTGGGTTGAGTCCCACACCCTCAGAGTCAGGCACCTAATCGCCAGGACACACAGTCAGCCGCCTAACCCACTCAGCCAGCGCGACTTCCACAAGTTCGGTTTTAAATCAAATTTAGAGCTATTAAAATTTTGTTATATACCTCTGATTTTCCGACACAGTATGTTTATTTCCTAAGTGTCCAATCTTCCACACGATTCTCGTTATGGCCAATCAATCCAGTTTGGTCTCCTGTAAGACATACAGTCATGGGACATAAGTATTCGTCAGTCGGCAAAATTCTCATAGACTTGCATGTTATTTTAGTGTAGCTGTAATAATTTTCATTAATTCAGCTTTCGTTATTTGGTTGTCAAATTGTGCAGGAAATCATCTTGGTCACAGATACATAATTTCCATGTAATGTTCCTTCAAGTATTTTTCGCATTGTAGTTACATGAGTAACATATATACAACACTGTGTATTCATTCCCCATAGACCGCCATGTTTAAAATTGTTTTAACCATGACACGCATCAATCAAAGTGTGGTCATTCTTGAAATACTGAATGGAAAATAAAACGGAAATTATGTCTTTGCAACTGAGATGATTCATGACACATGTGCAAAATATGAACAAGATCAAACGACAAATAAATTCAAGATAATTTTTCTAGCTGCACCAAATTAACATGCAAGTCTATGGAAATTATGCACAGTGACGAATACTTATGTCCAATGACTGTACATGCGTTGTTGTTCTCCGGTCCCCGCAAGAACCGTATGATCGGAAGACCTCTGAAAGTTTGGAGCATAGATCTAGCACAAATCTACGGGCAAGAAAGGGACGCACGAACTAATGGTGACAGTAGATTGACTGTAAACGTTCACCTCGTACTCCCACGCGTGACTCCATCACCTACAGACGTGATTAACCAACTGTTTTGTCACCCCATGTCACGGAAACTCTTTAAAACAAACAACCACAGGATATATTCGACGTGACTCATCTCTCGCCGTCATCATTAAGTTGGTCGTTAGCAAGAACTGTTACCTGAATACAGCTTCATATTTGTAATTAAGATTGCTTGTGAAATCCGAATTATCAGTATTCAGTGCCGTGGTCTATTTATACTTATAAATGGCTTCACAGTTGTATATGTATATGGAGATTATTATAGGAGTATGGGTGATAAAATGATTTTGCAAAATAAATGTAAGTATTCTTGCATTCCCCGTCCAAGTCCACCATGAGCCATCCCTAAATTTCACAAACATTTGACAGAGATGCTAATTTAAATCCGTACTATTTTTAAAAGTCAATTCACCATACCTGAAGATAAAGCAGAAATATGTGGTAGGGAAATCTGTGTTGTGCATTTCTATAAATGTTGGCTCTGTACGCCGGTGAGCATCTTTATTTATTTTAATAACTATTATATTTATTTATGTAAGTTTACTATTAGCTACTCAAGACCATATCCTTGATCCGTCAGTGATATTTATAAATCTACACAAGATATTAGGTCGTAATGTAATACGTCTCTTGTGAGCATTTCATCACAAGACACGAAATGAATTGATTATGACGTTCATCAGTATTTTCTGACGTCACGGTCACTTTCGCAATGCTTTATCACTGGATGCGTTTGTGCGATGTGGTCGTGAACTTAAAATCATGTAATAAGTTGATTTTACTTCAATTCACATGCTTGTGAGTACAGTGTATATTTTCTGGCAATAGTGAGACAAAATTGATACATGTGACATCTAATTAACTGAAAAATATAATTATGCAATTAATCTACGTTCACGTTTTACTCTAACATTTCGCACCAAAACGCACCAAGGGTAGGTAACTCTCACTGGTATGTGGCAATAATAGCGTTCACGGAAGAAGATACGCCTTGAGAGTGTTTTCGCTTCAATTTCACATTTGAGACTGGTTAGTTGAAGACAGGTTGTGCTAGCTGGAGTGAACAGACACCGAAGGTACGTTATGTACTATGTAGCTGTAAATCCTATCGCTTGATTTGGTCATTCAGTTGATGATAAACTGGTCAATGAAATATCGACAATATGTAGGCCATGGTCGCTCATGCCATGGACACCGGATTAGGAAATAGCAGCGGCGAAACTAATTTAGGAGCCTATTTACATTGCAGAATTTACAGAATATATGTGTTAAGTTAAAATAGCACATTCATCTTAGGTACAGTGTTTCATGTATTTGTATAGAGCATAGATTCTAAAAGTAAAACGACTGGTGGAATAACGATCAAGAAAAATATTTTTGACGACTAAACCGTGATACAACATAATGTTAGGCTAATTACTCAAAACTGACACGGCAGTGTTGCGTAAGTGCGATAAAGGTCATGCCTATCCGGAAATAGGAACCATTCCTGTGAAATGATATCGATGAGATGCCATGCTCTGTTGGCTGTTTTCAGTGATAGTTCTTGTAGTCCAAAATAGTGGACTTTAGCCCCCAAATTGGGATATTTGTGAAAATAAATGATTGTAGATCCTATCTTTTAGAATGGCATGGTGCTTGTTCAGAGTTATTTAGCCCTATGAAGATCCAGGTCAGAATTGGTCTTCAGCAACCCATGCCTGTCGTAAGAGGCGATTAACAGGCTCGCTGGTTTGGTTGATAAGAAGGCATTTCCTATTCTCGCAGTACTTACGGATATCGGCAGAAAAAATAACACAAACAATTCATATTTTATGAATGCTTGTTGTTTTTAAATGAAGGGCCTTCTCCTTTAACATCTGCATCCATCAGCTGCCAGATCCATCAGGTGAATTACCACTCGTGATCCCGGTGATAAACAATGCCATCCGCCATTGACGAAACGAGGCTTCTCCTATTCTTGCGGTATTACCAGGAATTAACGTTATTGAGTGTATGTAAGAGCAATCCTGCTGCAAAGGGCGAGAAAAAGGAATGATATGTCCAAGTTGGTATAAACTCCCCAATATTCGTGACACTGCAAGATTTTGATCACTCACAAACTTGGTCCACTTCCTAGTTACCAGTCGGTGATGGAAACAACCGCTAAGTGTCACGCATCGGCGATTTCGACAGAAAATGTGTTTACCGCGAGAATAGGAAACCCTCGAGAATAGGAGACGGACCTATACATGTTACTGTATCCCAGTTGCGTAGATCGATGTTCATGATGTCAGCAGTAAACAACTAACAAACTGAGTTGTTTACAATTTGTCCCAAATATAAGCTCAACCCAATCACTTTGCTTTGTGCAGGTCAATGTTTCACCCACCTTTCATTGGATGATAAACAGTTTCACAAATAGGAGAATCTTTGACTGTCCCATGATACCCATCACAAGACTTTAGTCATATTTAGACACTGACACTATTACTGTTTTTGATTTTCTGACATGCAGATAGAAAGTTTTACCCATGAATGACAAGAGCCCTTTCAAGCAGCTTTATTATGTGTCAAATACTGCAACAAAGCTCCTAACAGTGTAAATATAAGAGCAATATAATTTGAGATTTTGCCAAAGTTCTTTACAATGTGTTGTGATGGAGTTTGTTTCATTACAATGCACAACACTCACTTCCTGCACTCAAAGCATATGCATGTTGTGGAATGTTAATGTCATGAGAAGCATGTCAGTTAGAAATTGTACACCCAAATTGCTCATGTGCGTGATAATTCTTGCGTCTTTATTGAGACAGATATTGCAATGCCCTGGAATGAACTGTACCTTTCTGTTTGATTGAAATGTCTTGCCAAAAGTAATCAATCTGAAAACATAAATAAGTCAAGTTTTATCAAAATAGTAATATTGTTCTCAACATAGTAATGATGTTCCAGTAATTTGTAAATAATGCTTGACTCATTACAGAAGGTTTTTTTTATATAGTTCTTAACCATACTCTTGTAATACCATTTAACACAGTAAGCTGTGAAATATTTGCCATATCCTTCTCTTCTTTTTCTTTGTTTGAATCAAAATACCAGGATTGGATATATTCACAGAAAATGGTTTGGGAAGTACAGAGTATAAGTATAGCCATGACATCCTGGAATGTGCCTGACAGGATGTCATTCTGATTGAGTTTGTTCAAGCTGGTGGAAAATCCACATCAGAAAGTTGCAGTTGGGAGGTTTTGTAGCCAGTAGTTTGGTAAATGTAAAAATAATGAAAACAAACCTATACACATCAATGATTTCAAGTCTGCGTGAACAACATATTGGGTCTGTGTGACACAGAAAATATGCTTGTAATTTAATACATATCTAACAATGTAAATTGAAAATATTTATTACTTCTTTACTTATCAACAATGACACAGGGATAATTTTATCACTGAAATAGATTATCTCCCCTTCATAGCATTAACTTAGTTGAATATTTTGTGTTCAGCAATTTGTCTTTCCTACTTGAGAACTTACATTTCTTGCTGACTTTAGATATTAAGATATATTGGAGTTTGTTCCCGCTCATGTTCTGACTCATCTTGTACATCAGTAAACCCAAATACCATCAAAACTCATAATAATTTTCAGTTCAGTGCATTAGCAACATGTCTGTATGATGAAAATAATTTGAAGTTCCAAATTGTTCGAATTCCAATTCCATTTTCATTTCTTGAACAAAGCTTAGACATAAATATGATTACATGACAAGAGAGAGTTTTCTTCTGATTCCCACCCGTTAGAATGTTCCTTCAGTAACCAATGCTTGTCGTAAGAGGCGACTAACAGGATCAGGTGGTCAGGCTCGCTGACTTGGTTGACATATGTCATCGGTTCCCAATTGCACAGATCGGTGCTCATGCTGTTGATCACTGGAATGTCTGGTCCAGACTCGATTGTTTACAGATAGCTGGAGTATTGCTGAGTGTGGCGTAAAACTGAACTCACTCACTCACTGGGGCTGAGTGTGTTGGCTCGTCAAAGATCTGAATCCCACATGGGTACACTCCCATTTCTGGTGTCCCTCCATGATGTTGCTGGAATATTGCTCTAAAACCAAACTCAGATTCCCATTTTTGATTCCCATTTTTTTTTAAAAGGATAAGCACTACCTGCAGTTCATACATATCTAATCCCATTACAATATAGGAAGAACATATCACTGTTTTGTTTTGTGAAGGAGAAATTCTTAATTTTAGACATTAATGCAAACCCACAGAAGAAATTTGAGGAAATATTTTTTTATACATTCATTCTGTGAAAAATGAATTATTTGTGTGCTGTGTTTAAAGGAAAAACAAACATGAGTTATCCCCCTTATGGACCACCCGGCGGTTACCCTCCAGCAGGTGGAGCCTACCCCCATGGTCAGGGTGGTTACCCTCCGGCAGGGGGCATGCCAGGTGCCCCTTCCTACCCTGCAGCCCCAGGTGGTTACCCAGGTGCACAGGTAAGTACTGACACATTATTGATTATAGAGTATTTGGTCATTTTGGAAAAATAACGAACATTTGACTTCGGCATGATAAACATCAAAATATGTTTTATTATATATACATTGATAATTGTTACATTATGCAAAACGACCAGGGGAAGGGGGATGGGGGAATAGCATTCTGCAGGGTTAGAAATAACAGATAATTATATTAATTATTATTCTGAAGCCAGAAAGATTTACTAAGTATATAAGCAAAAATCCAACTCCAATTACCCTTCATGACAAGGGCATCTATTGAGTGGGGTTTGTAGATTTCCCTGTCAGTTGAAAGTTTGGTATTTTGTTCCACCCTTTAAATTTTTTATATCTAGTATGTATGTTTACTGTTATCCACTGATGTGTTATGCCAGGTGAGTATGCCCACACCTGACTCAGCTTCAGCAGCAGCATATGGTTCCGCCCCAGGAGGACTACCCTACGCCCCACAGCCAGGCGCTCCTGGTGGGCTTGGATTTGGTGTGAGTACTTGTATCACATGTCCATACAGAACTACCTAAATAAAGATCATGGTTCAAGTGGTCTTCAGCAAACAATGCTTGTCGGGACCCGTGAAGATCCAGGGTAGAATAGGTCTTCAGCAACCCCTGCTTGCCACAAAAGGCGACTATGCTTGTCGTAAGAGGCGACTTACGGGATCGGGTGGTCAGGCTCGCTGACTTGGTTGACACATGCCATCGGTTCCCAATTGCGCAGATCGATGCTCATGCTGTTGATCACTGGATTGTCTGGTCCAGACTCTATTATTTACAGACCGGCGCCATATAGCTGGAATATTGCTGAGTGCGGCATAAAACTAAACTCACTCACTCACTATGCTTGTCGTAAGAGACTACTAAAGGAGATTAACCTGCTTGTGAGTTTGGATTTGGTGTGAGTACTCATATCACATGTACATACAGAACTACCTCACTAAAGATTGGGTTCAAACTGATCTTCAGCAACCCTTATTTGTTGTAAGAAATGACTAATGGGATTAGGTGGTCAAACTCACTGACTCAATGTATGTCATTGTACTTCAATGATGTAGACGGTCCAGACTTTATTAACAGACCACTGTCATTATTGAGTTCAGGCAGACACGGAGCATTGGGATAGTCTAGTGGTTAAAGTGTTCGCTCGCGTCATGCCGAAGCCCCGGGTTCAATTCCCCACATAGGTACAATGTGTGAAGCCCATTTCTGGTGTCCCCTGCAAGATGTTGCTGGAATATTGCTAAAAGTGGCGTAAAACCATACTCACTCCTTCAGGCAAACAGACAGACAGACAGAACGAGATGACAAGAACTGCCTTGTCACTACAGTGAATGTAAATGAATGGCCTTGCTGTATTTCTTTTCTCTGGATAATGATAAGAAAATGTGACAAGCATCACAGTATCACTCACAGTCCTGACATGTTTTTACTCTAGGGCCCAATGCAAGGTGGCCCACCCCAGGTAGCGATGCCATCAGGCCCCAGTGCCGGTCAGCCAACATACCAAATGCCAGGACAGGTGAGACCTTTGGTGTAACTGTGACTGCAGGGGTGGAAATAACCCATTGCCCGACACCCGAGTCCAGTGTTTTTTTCTGTCGGGCGTACAAATTTGTATATCACGTTGTATCGGTGTCCTGTTGACTATCCAATGTTCATCGTGTTGCTTATTTAAAAAATCAACAAGAAAATTGTCCTGTATAGTGGAAACATTATCAGGGCAAGTGATTTTACATATGCCACTGTAACGGAGTACACAAGCAATTTTAAAGTTATTTCCACCCCTGGACTGGGAGTTAAATTGGGAGGACTCATTTTTATGTGTTTCTGTTTCATAATTATCATTAATTGGGATTAAAAGCTATAATACGAATATGATGCATATTTAATAATTGTTTGATCGGCATTATAGAAGGTGAGGAGTAAAAAATGAAGCATACGACTTTATGGATAGCAACTTTTGGTTTATTGCATAGAACAACACTATGGATAAGTTGTTGGATATATTGAATATTTGATTTTTTGTTCCTAATATTATCCCATGAAGATCCGGGTTAGAATTGTTCTTCAGTAACCCATTCTTGTGGTAAGAGGCGACTATTGGGGTCGGGTGGTCATGGTTGCTGACTTGGTTGACACAAGTCATCGTATCCCCGTTGTGTAGATCAATGCTCATACTGTTGACCACTGGATCGTCTGGTCCCTGCTGATTACATGCTACATGTTTTTATTCATAGCCAGGAGGGTATCCTCCCCAGGCCTACAATGCCCCCCCACAACCAGGCTATGGACAACCCCCAGCGGGTGGCTACCCAGGCCAGGCCCCAGGAGGATTTCCAGGTGGGTTGTGTGCCAAGCTTGAATGAATGTAATCTGGCTGTAAAGATGTACTTTGTTGTGATACAGTGTTCTTTCTTGGCCATTTAGATATGAGACAATCTCATAAGGATTAGATATACCTAGGATTTGAAACTGTGGCAGACATATTTTGAAAAAAATACGATTTATTTTTAAATGTGTTTTTCAGATTTTTAAACAGGTATAGAATCAGTAAAAATTCTGATCCTATCCTGGATTCGAACCTCACTCTGGCACCTAATTGCCACCACACAAAGTAAGTGACCTAATCCTCTCACCCACCCCTGCGTCCACATTAATAATATTTTTGTGATGTTTGTCTTAAAGGTCAGGCCCCACAGCCAGGGTATGGTCAGCCTCCTCAGGCTGGGGGCTATCCTGGTCAAGCCCCTCAGGCAGGATATGGTCAACCGCCCCAGGCAGGGTATGGTCAGGCCCCCCAGGCAGGTTATGGTCAGCCAGCAGGGTATGGGTCAGCCCCAGCTCCAGCAGGGTATCCAGGGTCAGCTCCAGGAGGCCAGCAGCCACCAGCAGCAGCTTATGGAGGCTATGGAAATCCAGGAGCTGCATCTTCAGTATATAAAGTTAAGGTAGGACCTCTACTTTGCACAGAGTGGTTGGATTGAGGGTCAATATACCTACCTGACTGTTACTTTCAAACTTTCTTACACTATTTTCTAGTCTCACAATCCATGAACTGGTTTCTTTTCCCTTCTATCCAGCCCTTAGAGCAATGTTTAATCCTTAAATGAAGCAAGTCTAGATTTCCTCAGGTTCTAGGGCAGTGGGTAGCCTAATGGTTAAAGTGTCCGCTCGTCACGCCGAAGACCCTGGTTTTCCCCATATGGGTACAATGTGTGAAGCCTATTTCTGGTGGCCATTTCTGTGATATTGCTGGAATATTGCTAAAAGCGGCATAAAACCATACTCACTCAATTGTTTTCTATCAACATTATAAATATTCAGAGACAAAACATTAGTCTAGCTTTATCTACGTATAGTGCACACATGATAAAGTGGGAGAAGTCATGTACTGGCGTGAGTGAGTGAGTATGGTTTTACGCCGCTTTTAGCTATATCACGGGGAGGGACACCAGAAATGGGCTTCACACATTGTACCCATGTGCGGAATTGACCCCAGGCCATCGGCCTGACAAGTGAGCACTTATACCACTAGGCTACGCCATAGCCCCTCATGTAATGGAGCTGGGAGTTACTCTTTGTAAAGTCCTGAGTTCTATATGGATAATAGGTGATAACAGACTCACATAGTTCATTCACTGAGCCACAGAGAATGGTATATATTTAGGAATGATCGTTGCTAAATCTTTGTTTTGTACTTAATCATTTTACAACTGCAATATAGAGTCCCATTCTTCACTACAGTGGAAACCTGATAAGTAAAATTTCAAGGGACTCGCCAAATTTGTTTGCTTATCAGGTATTTTACTTATCCAAACTTATAAAAACCTGCAAATGACCATATGCATGTATATGTATGCATATGTAACAATGAACAGCTTATCAGGGCTGCCCCCCAGTTGTCAGTGTATTGTTAACTGCTTGATGCTAGCGAGCTGTAGGTAGGATGTTTGTTTGACTGGAGACTGACACGACTGCCCCCATGTCGGATTATGTGGTGATCGCTAATTTAGTTATCCAGTCTCTTTTGTTAAGTAATTTACATCCAGGGACCGTGAGAAGACGTTTAGTTAAGCGGTATTGTTTACTTATCCGAGTTTAGTTAACCGGACTCTAATATTGATAATTAATGAAGAAAGTTGCCGGGACCAAAGAAAAGTGTTTACTTATCAGGTCTGTTTAGTTAGGTGACCGGACAAAATCCACCACTTCTTAACAAAAAAATGGACAAAATCCACCCTTCTCAAATTGCTATTGTTAAAAGTTTAAGTGTGTCCTGATCTTTGATCAATTTGTTTTTCGCAAGCATTGTTTTGATAGCTGTTGTTCCTAGATGTTGTTTCAAACATTAAAGGTTTCTCCATTTGTCACAGTTTCATCACTACTTAATCCTCTTTCATGTATCATTAAGTAGTCTCACACTTTGATCATTGAAGCCCTTTATACTCATGTTTTGATATAACATACTTTTTAATGAGTTTGAGATCATCCTGTTTATTTTAAATGTGAAAATGTGCAATTGTCATATTTATATATTTTGTCCGGGTGGATTTTGTCCTAGGTTGCAATTTTGGGGTGGATTTTGTCCGGGTGGATTTTGTCCTGGATTCGTTTAGTTAAGTGGTCTTGACTTAGGCGGTTTCCACTGTATATTACTTTGTTTCCAGGAAAATGGAACACTGAGACCAGCTGCTAACTTCAATGCTGAGACAGACAGCCAGAAACTGAGGAAGGCCATGAAGGGACTTGGTAAGAGCTGGCTCAAACCTGGCTCAAGCTGGCCACAACTATTGTACTTAGAATCAGAGCCTCCCTTTGTCAGAGCAGTTTTGGTGTGGGGTGAAGTTAGGCGGTATCCCATTGTAGCACCCTGTTTCAAAATGCTAACATCGATAGATAAAGCAATTGAGATTAAACAAGCTTTCAGGTCAAAATTTGCATGACAGAAATGTGTGCTGGTTAGCAGGGCCTCCTTTTACAAAACACTAAGGTGATCGTAAGTCACTAAGGTAACCTTAGTGCAATGTTAAAGAATGGGAGTTAAGGTTAACCTTAGTAAAGGTTGCTTCGTGAAAGGAGCCCCTAGCTAATAGATCTCTAGTTCTGGCCATGCATGTTCTACTGTTCTAATTTGATCAGCAAGGTTTGCTATTGTGTTGTGGCCTTGATGAAGCCTGAAGCATCATTTACTGGCTGTGTCTTGCCATGTTCAGCATCATGTAATGTGTTTTTCTGCTTCTGCTACTCCCTTAGGGTGGATTTTGTCCTGATCATGATTTTCCTATGATTTTCTCCAGAATGATTTAAAAATATTTTCTTTAACAATGCTAGTTTGAAGAGAGAGCCTCTGCACAATTTATTGACGAGGTAAACTGACCTATCAGTGATCTGATGTTTGTGTAGTTTCTGCATGGAGCCAGTCAAAATTTTGGCTGGGGGAGGTTGTTAACTATCTATGTTGATTAATTAAACCTCTCAGTAATAACCTTGATAATCATGACTGGTTCTGAAACGTAAGCAGGGCAAGTCGACTAACTGTAATGTGTCTTCCCAGTCTATTGTTTGCATGATGTTGGCAACTTTCTATTTTCAGTAAAGTCGAGAACTATGACAGGAATAGCAAAGGGGGTTGCCATAAGAGCAACTAAAAAGTTCTTTTGAAAAATGGATTTGAATTATATGATTGTATTGTTTGGGGATGTACTTATCTGATAAATAAACTTTTGTCTTTTGAAATGAGAATGAGAATTGAATCAGTTGCATGCTGGGCTTCATCTTGTGTACCTAGTGTTTTGTCTCCATTCCCTAGCGATGAACACCCTGGACCCATTCACCACTTGAAGCTTTATCATTAACTGCCATCACCATCACCATTACTCTTAACTAACAATTATGCTTTTGGTGCTAGTGAATCATATGGAGATACGCTACACTGAGGAACTGTAGATGACTGCACTTGTTAATGCATTGTGTGAAGGATGTCTGCATGTTGCTTGGTGGCGGAACATAGTAAGACCATGTCTATGTTATCATGAACCCAAGTACTCCTCGGTTTAATGTATGCATACACTGGGGTGTATTAGAGATATGCATGAAAGGTACGGAAGTCATAATGTAGGCTTCATACATGGGAAAGGCCAATTCATCTTGAAACATAACTATACCATGTAGATACAACCCTGTGCATGATTTTTAAGTATATTATTACTCTATTCTATTGTGATAAATACCTAGCACTGCCATAGTTTTGTTTGCGATGTGTTCTAACATTCCCTGTCTTTTCTAACAGTAGTAGTTTGTAAAAAGTTTGATAACTGGAAACATTGTTGATGGGAAGAATGATGAATGATTATTGATGTCGATGATCTGTATTGGTAGCCATCACTTCCAATCAGTAACTTCCTACTAAATTTCTCTCATGTCAGTTTGAAATGATGTGGTTACACAGTGTCTTGTAAAACAAGGACTCAAAACAACCAATAATGTTGGGTATTTATCATAACAGAATGGATATATATTCTCTGGAGGTCAGAGGATGCTGCCGATTTTCATTAGACTGTATACAATGTTGCATGGAGCAGGAGTGACTCAGTGGTTAAATGTGCATTAATTTGTAAAGCAAAGTTGTGTCAGAACCTGGATCATTGCCCTCTTACTATTCATTTTCATGTCGGCTAGATATCCAAGTTCATTTATATCACTAAATTGTTACCAGTGTTAGACTTACAGCATGTTATATTCAGTCAACACATGGAACCATATTGATCTGATGTCGCATGTAGTATCAGATTAAGAACATTCCATTTATTGACTTTATGTTACGTGCCACATCAGATCAGTCACACTGGAAGGCCTAGATGTGTCTGGATGGCACACTGGTATAAACTGTATGTAGACGGCAGTCAGCAATGGTATGGCCACTTTTCTTTTGGCCATGTATGCTTAGCTGTACACTCAAGACTAAAGACTATTAAACTCCTCCGTCTCTCTACCCCCTTATAAGGTTTCAGAGATGACTTTGCTATCACTTTGATCATATGCAGCTGAAATATTAGTAAACTTATTAACTGCACTAATCTATGATATTTTGCTTTAGGTAATTTTTTACTGTCACTTTACTCTCTTCAGCATTAATATATACTGAACAACAAAAGTTTAGCACATTTTTGGAAATTGTATTTAATTTTCAACAAGTAACACTTGATGTTATAAGTCATTACACATAGAAATAGAGTGACAATTTGACCGCACAATGGAAGTGTCAAAAGACGTGTTCAATCCAGGACGTCAAGCTGACGTTACACATTGTAGGGTAGGGGTGAAACATTCCAAATGACAAAAACGCCTACAACCGGACGTCGGGCACGTAGGCCTGCTGCATGGAGACGTCTACGGACTGTCTGGGGGTGAAAGTGTGTACCCGTAGCTTGCCGCAGCTCGTTGGCCAGACGTAGGGCGCTTGTTAACCTGTGTCGTCTTGATGACGTCACAATGTGGCGGTCTTCCCGTGGGGTGGTAGAACGAGGCCTTCCTGACCTTGGTCGGTCTCTAACTTGGCCAGTTTGTTGGACCCGCTGTCGCAGAGACCGAATAATTGTGCTGTAATGCACTTGGAAGTGCCTGGCGACGCCTCTTTACTTGATGGCTAGCACGTAGTCGCCTCTGAGGGCTTCATTGGCGCTGATTTTCTGGCATTCAAGGCCGACGACCCATGCTTCAAACTGAACAATTCTTTGCGGTTTCTGTACACTGATACTCCAGTGTGTCATGTCAACCCTGTTATACACCCCAGTTTGCATGATTTTTCTGCCGATGGGCATAAACACGATATGCACGTGCACCATCCTGGTTTTTACAACGGTCCAACAATCGGGTAAAGTTTGATGGCACTCAAGTGTGTCATGTGTTCACGTTTGGGCCAAATTTCAGTATTTTGTCTCATATCATTCTTTTGTATATAAATGTAACAAAAATGTGCTAAACTTTTGTTGTTCAGTATATCTTATCAGTTTATAATCCACAGTTTTCTCTCACATGCTTCTACAGCTGCATCAACTTCACGGAATGTGAACAAAGTTTGTTCATTATGCCTTGGATGCTTAAATTGTACTTGTTGTAAATCAGTGTGATTTTACTGAGTGTCCTGTACAGAAGATAATCCAACTGAGATGTGTTGTGTTTTAGGTACTGATGAGAAGGCTATTATTGATATTCTGGGGTATCGCAGCACAGACCAAAGACAGCAAATCAAACTGATGTACAAGACTTGCTTCGGCAGGGTAAGATTAGACCACTCCTCTTGCTCACTGAAAGTAGTTTAGGTGCTGAAGACTCTCAGAATTAGTGCCCATTTTCACATACTTGGTTTAGTAAGAGTGCCAATCAACTTTAATTAGCAGTTTTTGGATTACCATGATTGCATTTTAAGGGGTCGATATTTAAAACATTGGTATACAGTAGACTACTGTCAGTTTATGTTCTTGAATCCTTGTTTGTTGATTTGTAGGATCTGCTTCAAGACCTGAAGAGTGAGCTGAGTGGCCATTTCGAGGACGCCTGCATCGCTCTGTTGTACACACGAGAAGAGTATGACGCCTACGAACTGAGGAGAGCCATGAGGGTTAGACATATTAAGCTGCACTGTCACATGTAGACTTCTTTGAGTGTATTACGGCAAAATGGCTTCTTGTATACTTTTTATGCTTTTTTCTGTCGGGCAAGCAAATTTGTATATCACATTGTACCGGTGTCCAGTTGATATTCTAATGTTAATTATGTTGTTTATTTAAAAATATCAACAAGAAAATGGTCGGTATAGTGGAAAAATTATCAGGGCAAGTGATTTTACATGTGCCACTGTACCGGAGTACACTAGCAATTTTAAAGTTATTTCCACCCCTGGGGCAGTAGAAATGGACTTCAGATATGTTTTACCCATGTGGGGAATCAATTTGGGCTTTCAGCAGTGTAAACGGACACTTTCACCAAGGCTGCTCCACTGTGCCCCCCACTCCACCTCATCCAGTACACATTTCTGGTGTCCCCCGCTGTGATATTGCTGGAATATTGCTAAAAAGCGGCGTAAAACCATACTCATTCACTCACTCATCTAGTACAAACTAGGCACAAAAATGGGAGTGTTAGCACATTTGGTGATAGATCTCCAAGACTAGCATCCATACCTTTTTCTCTGTTGTAGGGAGCTGGCACTGATGAAGCAGCTCTGATAGAAATTCTGTGTACCAGGAACAACAAACAGATTCTGGCCATGGTTGCTGCTTACAAAGCCAGTATGTAACACATCATGAACACTTCCTGATCAATACAAAGTTGGCTGCATTATCTCAGTTTCATCAATGATTTATATCTGTGTTTGAGGTAGCATATTTATCATTCTGTCAGTAGTCAGCGTTGTGTCTGGTGAAAGAGCATTTGATACAAGTTGAATCAATCACTGTATGATGTTTTCAGTGTATGGCCGAAAGCTGGAACAGGATATCGTCAGTGAAACATCAGGACATTTCAAGAAGCTTCTCGTCTCCATGACAACCGTGAGTATTAACAGCATTACAGTGCTGGCGTTGAGTTAATCTTCATTTTCTTTTCTTCATGTGACAAAGTCTTAGTCCGGTAATTTCTCCATATTAAACATATTTTAACGGGATGAATGTGATCTGGTTTCAGGGCGGCCGGATGGAGAACCAGCCTGTAGACCAGGCTAAGGCCCAGCAGGATGCCAAGGTGAGTTTGGGGCTGTTTTTGTATTATAGAGATCAGCCATGTTTATTTGATAAGTTGATGTATCTGGAATACAAACAAATCTAGACATGTATTGAAAGCAAAATCTCCCAGGCAGGTATACTTTTTCCAGAATTTTGAAACATGATTTACGTTCATTGGGAAGGGATAGAAATACTTTCTTTTCTAAGTGTGCCTTAGGGCACCAGACAAATATTTAAGGTGTGCCTTTCTGAAATCGAGTATGCCCACATGTTTTTAGAGTAAATGACAATGATGATGATCATTTGAAACTTATTGTTAAATAAAGAAATAAGTTTATGAGCATTCAGATATGCATGGTATTATTCAATTTTGAAAAAAAAAATTGTTTTGGGGATTAAATGACTATATGTGAGTTATGTCTCTTAGAAACTTAGACGTGTCAAAAGGGTCACAAGGTTACCTAAGGTGGTGTCGGCAATCAACCATGAAGTCACCCGTCTCACCGGCAAGAAACCGGCAGACGCTATCAAACTAAAATCGATAGTGTCAGAGTCGGCCGCTCCATTGCGTGGGAAGGAGAAGCAGATACCAGATAGGGTCCTAGTGAGATATCTATACCAGCCGGGGGAACACGAGGGTGATAGCCGTAAGCGAGCCACTGATCCTATATGGTCAGTCAAAACTTACAACATAGATAAAGTGGACATGAAAGTGGACGAGCCGAACTTGTACTACTTGAGGGATAGGCCAGGCAGAGGATTTGTAAGAGAAGAATTATTGATCGTACCGTACGGCACAGTGTTACCTCCTGTCAACACGGCATAGCCATGTCTCCGGCCGCGTACATGTGGAGTTCGTATCCCGCTGTCGCTTGAAATTTTTATAGGTTGGGAAAGCAGTAGGGGTAATGGTAGCAAGAGCTAAGGGTCCGACCAAAGCCTTATTTGGGGAATAAGGCTTTGCAGAGGCTTTTGTTGGAACTGGTCCAAAACCCCCATTCCCTATACTACTGCCCCAAGAACATTTTTTAGCCGTGCCATTTCTGTATTTACCGTGCCGTGGCACACTAATATATGGGGTATTTTGAACCCTGTTGAGGGTTACAACTTGACACTATTATGAGTGATTTTGTGTAATGTCCTAAGCCCTAAGGTCTGAGGATTTCACGCTTTTGGAGAGAGTCCCTATATGTTAGCATTATTTGGGATGGTTAATGTTACAGATTAAAGTTAGCCCTGATAAAGTCAATTATATACTTTTGCTAAACCTTTCATTATTGGCTGACAAGTTTGTATTCTCTTCATTGTGTTTGTGTTGGAAGAAGTGAGTTCATATGAAGATTTGTAATCACACTACGCCGCCATATAGATGGAATATTGCTTAGTGTGGCATAGAACCAAACTCATTCACTGTAATCACCCTAACACACATGCATCTGTTACATTTGTGCAGGCACTGTATGAGGCAGGCCAGAAGAGATGGGGAACTGATGAGAACACATTCAACCGTATCCTGGCAGCACAGAGCTATGAGCAGTTGCGAGCAGTGTTTGAAGCCTACAGTCGAATTGTCAACCAGGACATCGAGAAGGCGATCGTATCAGAGATGTCGGGGGATCTGGAGAGAAGCATGCTCACGATTGGTAGGTCACCTCCTAGCTATATGTTGTGTTCTGGCTGCCGCAGTTTATGAATATTGACCCTTACTGCAGTTTATGAATATGACCCTTACTGCATGTTATCAATATGACTCTTTCTGCAGTTTATGAATGTGACCCTTACTGAAGTTTATGAATATGACCCTTACTGAAGTTTACCAAAATGCCCCTTACTGAAATTTATGAATATGACCCTTACTACATTTTATCAATATGACCCTTACTACATTTTATCAATATGACCCTTACTACAATTTATCAATATGACCCTTACTACATTTTATCAATATAACCCTTACTGCATTTTATCAATATGACCCTTACTACATTTTATCAATATGACTCTTACTACATGTTATCAATATGACTCTTTCTGCAATTTATGAATGTGACCCTTACTGAAGTTTATGAATATGACCCTTACTGAAGTTTATCAAAATGCCCCTTACTGAAATTTATGAATATGACCCTTACTACATTTTATCAATATGGCCCTTACTACATTTTATCAATATGACCCTTACTACAATTTATCAATATAACCCTTACTACATTTTATCAATATAACCCTTACTGCATTTTATCAATATGACCCTTACTACATTTTATCAATATGACTCTTACTACATTTTATCAATATAACCCATACTGCAGTTTATCAATATGACTCTTACTGCAGTTTATCAATGTGACCCTTACTGAAGTGTATCAGTATGACCCTTACTGCAGTTTATCAGTATGACCCTTACTGCAGTTTATCAATATGACCCCTACTGCAGTGTATCAATATGACCCTTACTGAAGTGTACCAATATGAACCTTACTGCAGTTTATCAATATGACCCTTACTGCAGTTTATCAATATGACTCTCACTGCAGTTCATCAATATGACCCTTACTACATTTTATCAATATGACCCTTACTGCAGTTTATCAATATGACCCTTACTGAAGTTATCAATATGACTCTCACTGCATTTCGTCAATATGACCCTTACTGAAGTTTTTCACCTTGGAGTATAGTGATGCTACAAAAAGTGACGGGAGACAGCAGTGTTTCAGAAACAAAAGTCTGTGCAGTGAACTTTCCAGATTGAAGAATAGAAACTAGTCATTTCTTCTACTAGTTTGCTTAGTTTGTCCAGGGGATAGTATTGGGTGGTGGACTTGGTACATTTGAGGCTTAAGCCCTGATTGTCAAGCAAGTGACCTATTATACATTTTTTACTTTGCCTGATCCCAATCCTCAGTCCTTGACTGTAATTGAACTGAGAGGTCCTCTTCATCTGTAGGAAAATCTGATTTGTTGATCTGTTGATGTTGTAACCACTATATGAGAAGAGTTTTGTTTCACAGTTACAACAATAGAAATTCTTTAGTGTTTCTTTTTCTCAGTGGTAAAAATGGCAGTAAAAATTCCCAAACTAGTATTAAACGTTTCCCAAATCAATGTTAATATACCCCTGAACTTAGGCATGGGCACGTAGTTTAAATCCTAGAAACATCCCTGCTTCTTATCCTTGAGTTTTAGGATGACTTTGAGTGTGTATATGTGATGAGATCATTACTCAAATTTGTTGTATCATTTTTATGCCATCAGTATGCAGTTATTACAGCAGCCATCATGTTTTCATGTTGTCACCATGGTTTTATTTGTGGTTTTCATTATTTCAGTGAAGGTCGTGAGAAACAAGGCGGCCTATTTTTCAGACCGACTCTACTATTCTATGAAGGTAAACATACCAACGTCAAGGTTCATTATGTTCTGCTGCATCCGTGGTGTAGTGGTTAGAGCATCTGCCCGGAGATCGGAAGGTCGCGGGTTCGATCCCCAACCTCGTCATACCAAAAGACGTTAAAATATGGTACTTGTTGGTCCCTGCCTGGCGCTCGGCATTAATGGATACAACAAGGACTGGTCGGCTCGGAATCAGTATAATGTGTCTGAGTGGGGTATTCATGCTTCACTGCGGCATGGTATCTCAGTGGGCTAGCACTATAAACCAGCTTAAGTCTGGGCTAGTACAAGCAGCCGCACATACACATACACACGCATGCACGTTGTCATGTGAGCGAAATATTCTCAAGCACGACGATAAACCCAATTTCACCTCACCTCATTATGTTCACAACCACAGACCAGTGGGCATAGTTCTGTATAATTTACATGAACGGAGGCATGGTAATGGACTGACTGCATGATTAATATGTGCTGATATATCGTACTATCTGAGCCTTTTTGTTTGTTTGTTGTTTAACACTGCACACAGCAATATTCCAGTAAACATACAGACTTCAATAGGGTTTGCCCAAATGTGTTCACGATGCTTAATTGTGTTTTCTGTGTACATGTTAAGTCATGAAGTGTCATGTAGTTGATATTTTAACTCAAGATGCCTGCTATATCTAAGACCTGGTATAGAACCGCCTTCAGAGTGTTTTAAAATGGCTTGTTCCAGGGTGCAGGAACTGATGATCGTACACTGGTTCGAGTTGTTGTCACGCGGGCTGAAGTGGACATGGTTCAGATCAAGGAGGAATTTGCAAAACGCTTTGGGAAGACTCTGGAGAGTTTCATCAGGGTGAGTTGATGTTGACAAATAATTTATTCACATATAAACTCACCATTTGACTCAATCAGGTCAAACTTTCATGGTATAAAACATGGTTGCTAGTAAGTATTGTATGGACTATGGAGGCAAAATTTATCCACATTGCCCATTAGCTGTTGAGGCACATACATGGAGATTGTGTGGTCACAATGGCTGCTGAGTATGGTTTGTATACTCCCCAGGAGTTATTATCATTGTTTAGTTCAGTACCTCTGGCAAAGATCCAATACAGTGCCCACAGAAGTTTGTGTCCCTGAGCAAACTTTAATTGTCTCATTCTAGCTCTTTAGCCAATCAACTCGAAACCTTCATGACAATAAGGCTTCATTGCTTTGCCACCCTGGTTCAGAAACTCAGTTTAGCTCCCCCTCCACCTCCTCACCAAATCCTAACAGGCACAATATATCCTCCAGTGGAGAAGCAACAGGTGTATTAGATATCCACAACAATATCATAGCTCCTTGTTTATCTTAACATTCTCCTTTGTGTTTCTTTTTGAGACACAAGTATCTGAAGAAGCTCTGAATGCTTCACTTGCTCTTACAAAGAATATGGTTAATATCTATTACTCTATAGTTACTATAGAAATTAGTTTCAACACTCATTGGCTATTTATTTGTAAAAAGATTGTTCTGTAATTGAGCAAAATATCTGATTTCATTAAGATTTGGATGGTGCAAACATGTGACCACTGTGAAGTCGTTATGTTCACAACTACAGACCATTGGGCATAGTTCTGTATAATTTACATAAATGGAGGCATGGTAATTGAACTGACTGCATGATTAATATGTGCTAAAATATAGTACTAGCAGAGCCTTTTTGTTTGTTTGTTTAACACTGCACACAGCAATATTCCAGCTATATGGTGGCAGTCTGTAAACAATCAAGTCTGGACCAGATAATCCTGTGATCCACATCATGAGCATCGATCTACGCCATTGGGATATGACGTGTGTCAACCAAGTCAGCAAGCCAGACCACTAATCCCATTAGTCACCTCTTGCGACAAGCATAGGATACTGAAGTAGCTACCAGAACTAGCTACATTCCCAGTTTAAGGGACCAAGCATCTGATTTTTCATGCCATTAATCAGCAAATACATGCTGGATGTTCCTTGATACAGGAAAGGCACAAGTGGTCCAGTTTGTTGTTCAGAGTTGCTTCCCCTAGGTACACCAGAATCTTATGATGTTGTCTTCTAATGCTGATTGACTCTGATTATGGTTTGTCAGTATCATACCCATGTACTTGGGTCATGCCAAATAAACATGGAAGACTTGCAGGGGGGTAGCCTATTGTTAAAGCATACATTCATCATGCCAGAGACCCTGGTGGTGTAAAACCATACTCACACACTCTCTTAAAGACTAGCAACAGTGTGAGCTTTCCTCCTTAAAGCCATGCTATGACTGAAATATTGATCGAAGCGACACCCAAAATTGTTTACACAAGCCATGTTAATGTGACTTCCTCTTGAGGACTAGGGAGGATAGGAAGCAGCCTAGATGTGTAGTCATTAAGCCACAAGTCTTCATTTGATTCCCCACATAGGCAACATTGTCTTGAGCTGATATCTGGTGTCAACTCTGTGATATCGCTCAAATACTGTTAAAACAATTTAAATTACACCTATTGTGATGAATCCTTAAAGGACAGATCTTTATCAGACATTGTCGCATTCATCATGACTCCCCTCAACCTATATACTCAAGGGTTAGCTCCCTTGTCTGTGTGTGGATCTGTTGTTGTGTGTGTCTTGTGATAGACCTGGCTTGATACCTTGCTTGGGTACAAATATATGCATTCACAGTGCTCATGGGATTTTGTTACAGTGCTGACTTGTATTAAACATCTACTCACTCGTTAACATTATTTTGAGTCAAGTTTGGCGACCAGTAATGCATGTGTAATGTTTTGTGTCTTGCGCTAGTACTCATTGCTTAAGGCCTGATTGAGTTGCCTCCCTAAACAGACCAAACGTTATCAGAGTCTGGTAAGTTTAATATCCAGCACTGACTGTTTATCCTATTAAACATGTTAAAATTAAGATGAATCAGATTTGGCTTTCATTGTCAGTATTTTAAAACTTTTCTTTTTTTTTGCATTTTCTAGTAACGATATAAGGTGTCAAAATCTATTAACATAAAAACTAGAATGTAGCAATATATTTTTCTTACATGTTGAAAACAATCAACAGTTGGAGACAGTGGTAAAAGTCATTTAATAGTTACCCGGTGCATCAAACAAGGAGTTTCCATGGGAAGTACAATGATCAGTTTGTGCAAAATTAGCATTTGTTATTGACACAATTTGTTCTGGGTTGTTGGGTTTTGTAATACAACCCACACTGGGAATACTTCCAGATGTCTTCAACAAGCCACCGCCAAACTCAAATACTGGAATAGATACCTATATTTACAAGTATTGCATCATGTTTAAAAATTTAAGGTTTTAAGTTGTAGTTTTAACAACACAAAAGCCAGATTTTTCCTGATTTTTGTGTTACTATTCCTTGTTGGTAGCTGGGCATGGAAGGGAAAGTTAAAGAACTTCTTCAGAACTTGAGTGGAACTAAAAGTCTTCCTTCTTGCCATTGAATATTCAGCATGTACATATTTTATCATCATTAATGCCCAAGTTTACATTCATAAGATAATTATTATAATGGAACTATTCAGATCTTCTGTTTTCAATGTTATTTCAGTGTTAAAGTATGTTTATGGTGTCAGAATCTGTAAACCTTATGTAAGGAATTCTCTCCTGAGGGGGGCCGGCCATTTGTTAGTGTTGGGGAGGTGGATAAGTTAGTAGAGCGTGGGATTTTGTTTCGAGACTTCATTTTTTTTTTCAGCTGCAGCTGCAAAAACTGATAATTTGTAATTAAAACTGATTCTAAATATATTTTTCAAAAACCCATTATGCATCAGTGTATTTTGTGCAAGACAACAAAATGGTTGATCCCTGATTGCTGACCTCAATTTTGAATTGCCGCAAATTACTATTAACATGAATATGCCTGCTGATTTTATTGCTTTTGCAGTGTTGGCATGTTCACATGTTTTTTTGTTTATTCTCCTCTTTTTTTATCAGTTGTATTACTTTTGAGTGAGAAAGAAACTCATACATATGTTAAAAGTCCTATTTTTTTCATCCAGGATGACACATCAGGCGACTATAGAAGAATTTTGATGGCGCTCGTTGGAGCCTCACGATAAGCCTACAACACTTCCTTGATTTAGCTACATGCTTCGGATCTAACACTCTTGCTCAAATACTGACCAAATGTTTTGTTTTGTTCACCTCTGGGTGGCACACATTGTGATTTATCTCTGTTATGACAAAGAGATCATTCATACTAATCACCTTCATTTGATTACTGGGTTTTCAATATGATGATGGAAAACACACTTTTATCTTTTTGTCTTGTGAAATCATGTTAATACTGGCACATGATTTTTGTTATCACAAATGGGAATGAACCAAGCATTGCATCTTTTGTTTGTGTGTTACATATAATATTCTAGTTTAGGTTATAGCTGTTGTCAGTATTGTTTATGAACATGATCAAGAGACAGTTCTTGGTAAAGCTGAGAGATGCTTTGTCTGGGAATAGACATGTTTATTCAGTTTTGTTGATGAATTCTTTAAAGGAATGTAAGCATTTTATGTAATCCTTCCAATTCTTCCTCAATGCCAACTGTTTTCTCTACCTCCATCCATCGGTGTCGACACACACAAAAAAACAACCACGCCTCCCTCCCCTTCCACCCACACCCGCCTTCGTCACCACCTCAATCCACTCTCATCTATTGCTCCTCAAAACCCAACCCCCCTTCCCCACAACCTCTCATCTCTTCCCCTCAACCTCCCCCTCCCTCCTCCCACCCACACCCTCCTTAGACACCACCTCAGTCCACTCTCATCTCAACCCCAACCCCCACCCCCTTCCGACCTCACCCACACCCTCCCTCACCACCACCTCAGTCCACTCTCATCTATTCCCCTCAACCTCCCCCATGCACCCACACCCTACTTCTCGTCCACCTCAGTCCACTCTCATCTATTCCCTCAACCCCAACCCTCTCCTTCCACCTTCACCCTCCTTCATCACCACCTCCTCAGTCCACTCTCATGTATTCCCTCAATCCACCTTCACCACCTCCAGCTCTACCTCCTTCATCACCACCTCAGTCCACTCTCATGTATTCCCTCAATCCACCCACACCCCCTACTTTGTCACCACCTCAGTCCACTCTCATCTATTCCCTCAACCCAACCCCTCCCCTTCCACCTTCACCCTCCTTCATCACCACCTCAGTCCACTCTCATGTATTCCCCTCAATCCACCCCACCCTACTTCATTCCCCTCAGCCACCACCTCAGTCCACTCTCATCTATTCCCCTCAACTCCACCCCCTCTCCCCATCCACCCACACCCACACCCTCCTTCATCACCACCTCAGTCCACTTTCACCTATTCCCCTCAACCACCCTCCCCTCTCACAACACGGGTAGACACTGCATGTCATATCCAACTAATTTACAGTTCATTTTGGACAAGTTGTCAAGTAAAAAACTATATTTAGTGAAAAAGAACTACAGACTCGTGACCATGTCTGTTCCGGTGACACCATGCTCTGTTCTCTGTACAATAAAATCAAATATATTACCGAAGTCTATGTATGTGTGGCGGCAAGCGTCATTTGTTATGTCTCATTATATCCAATCACTGTCATGTACTGTTAACCATTGCATATGTCTGGAACTAATGGAAAATTAATATCAGAAGCTGAAATTGTTTCATACTCTTTTCATCCACGCACACTATACACAGAATTGCTTGATAGAACACTGTATACCATTTTATGACAAAGCATTTAAATAATGGAAAAAAAATCAGAGAATATATGCAAGCACAGAGTTTGTTGTGATATGCTCCTACAGAAGCAAATGTCTCTATTTCTAATAACAGTAAAGAATGTGGTTGTAACAAAATCATGATTGTCATTTTTGGTTAAATAAGACAAACCTGCTTTCTGTTTATCATTGGTGGCATGTTTTTTTACGATTTTATAACAGAAGAATATAAATACATTTATATACTACTCAAAAGACGTTAGAGATCTGTGGATTCTTTCATATTATTGTAGTTAATTGAGTAGTATATTTGAAAATATGAAATCCATGTCCAACTTACTAACATGTCACAGTTGCCCTCTTATCCAGTCTCGCCCTTCTGACCTTACTACACTGATAATACCTTGATAGAACCACAAGATGTTCATGATAGGATTTGTTCAATTTGCTATCTTAAATTTGACTGCTCGGTTTTGCTTTGTGTTGTGTCATGTTGTGTTCTGTTGTGTTCTGAAGCTCCCTTGCCCACACTCTAACCTGGCAGCATGCCATCACAGTCATCATGATCAGGAGCCTGTTCTCGCAGTTTGTCTCAAGTTTGTTACTGATGGTTTGAGAGATGGAGATTCTGCTACTAACGACTTGTCGTTTCAGCAATGTACCCATGATGAATACACAATGCCATTATAGAAAGTGGTCAGATGTAACCTGTTATATTTGGGATTACACTTTCTCAGTAAAGTACATAGTACTTTTGTTGGGTTGATTCCCATCCAGGATTCAAACCCTCACTCTCAGGCACCTAATTGTTAATACCGTACACAAAGTCAGCAATCTAACCCACTCAGCCACCGTAGTCTTCCACAGACATGGAAGTCTGACTCTGAGAGTGTGGGTTCGAATCCCGGACCGGACTCAACCCAACAAAAGGACTTGAATCTGTCCTTTACTGAGAAAGTGTAATTCCAAATATAGCAAATGTACCCACGATGTGAGCTGTAGCTATCTCTGTGTTTTGTCTTTCACCTAGGATGACATCTCGGGTGACTATAGGAGGATCATGATGGCTATGGTTGGCGGCGTCCCATAAAGAAATGTACGTCAGCATCCTATCCCACTGAAGGTCATTTGCATGCATATTTCAGCAGCTGTTTGGACTATTGTAGTGGCATTAGCATTGACTCTTTCAGGGTAGAATCACATGCATATATCTCAAAATCTTGTCACTTTCAGCAGTACTGAAATTCAGTGTAACACGTAATCAAAAGTTTACCAATAGACAAGGATTGTCAGGTAATTTCATAGGAATGTCTGGTGTTCTTCATGTGAAGGATATAAACTAATAACACTGTTAACATACTATTAACTTAAGTTAAAGGACACTGGATGTTTTCATTTGACTATCATTATCTGTGATGCCATGAAAGATAGGGCATGATAATATGAAAAAACATTTTCTGTCCTCTTACTTATATTGAGTAGTATCAAGTCATTTTCAGAACTTTTTATGTCACTGGTACATTATTGAATATGTTTAAACAGAAGTTAAACATCTATCTGGCAACAACTTTTGAAAATGTGATTTGCATGCATGGTTTCCCACTTAAGAGATGTTTTTGTTAAAGTAAGATTTAAGTCCCAAGCAACAATGGTTTGGTGGGGCAATGCTAAAGAACTTGGTCTATTCTGAATACTAGTAGTTAAAATGAAGGTATGAGTTATAGTTAACAGTTCCAAATCAAGACTTATTTACTGGTAGTCCAAAGTGAATCTCACTAATGCCTGGCTATTGTGCTTATTACATTTGATAATCTGCAGCTGGTGAAGATATTTTGTGGTTCACAAATAATTGCTGACACAGCAGAAAGCTTCTCTCGCTTTTAGTTTAGTTTTCACAGTCACTCTGTCTAATTATGCAAAGATTATTTGTTGGTTGGTTTACCCTGTATATTCTTGATAATAATGATTATCATCATAGTTATTAATGACATGCTGACTACAGTTGAAACTTTACCAAAAACAGTATCTGCTGATATTTACGATGTAAGTGCTGATGGCGTGACCGTTTCAGCATGTATCCTGTGTCTGTCCATTTACAAATTCTGACATTATATTCCTGTATGCCTACTTTTTAATCAGCGTTGCAGAAATAATTATTAATATTTTGACACCAGTTTCGTTGATATTGCAAAATGAGTGCAAGAACATTCAAATATTCCTGTAATCAAGAATCTGAAAAATTCTGGCTATGCTAGGATGACTACAATTCTAGCATATCCATAGTCTTTTGTGGAATATTTGGACAATTTATGTTGTTTAGTTGGGTGGGAACTCAGGCTGCTAACTATAATGGTTCCACATTTTTCTGAGAGTGAAGTTACCAAAGCTTATCTAATGAATTAGCTGGAAGTGTAATTATATGTGTTTGTTTAAATTTGTATCCATCATATGCAAATTATGTGTATTTGTGATTTGCCCCCTGAACATTTTTATCAAATTTATTTATCCATAAATGTTTTCCAATCAAGGTATGATCCATTTGCAATTGTTTGATTGTATAAAATATCGACAAATATATAACAGTCCCTGACCTTCCTTATGGAGAATATGTGTGTTACATTCTACCGTTATGAAAGTGCCTTCACTGCTCTTTGAAGTGATAGAAGTGGTCCATTTCACATCATGTACATTTGGGATCTTCAGAATGGTATGTCCTGTTATCTCTAGAAGTTTGAAATCTGGGTTGAGAATGTATTCACAATAATGAATAAATTGCTGTCCTGAGTGATCTTAGGATCACACAATGTCACCGGTCTTGTAGAGGCTGTTACACAAGGTATCTTAGCTGTATGTCTATCGTAAGTCCATGTTTAATAAATAATCCTTTGTCCCTGATTGAGAGCTTATAACAAACAAACTCACAGTTATTTGGTGCATCACTGCAGTGAGATGTGGGTTAACACAGATCTGACGTACTTTCTTTTACCTTTACCATATATCTGGCCTTGCTGCCATTTGTCTCTACTGTTTCAGCCAGTATCATTATGCCAAAATATGCCACAGTGAAATACCGTTCCTGTTCAACTATATCTTCAGCTAAACATAAGGGCCCTGTCTGAATATTGACTTTGTCAGTATCTGAATGTTGTTTGTTTATGTTGTCAATCTTTACCTGTCACTTGAACCTTGTCAATATCATGTTAATTTCAAATCTATTTCAACAGGTATCATGTTTTTATGGTACAACCCTGACACTTAAAGATCTCAATTCAAATGTCAATATCTGTTTTGTTCATTATGCAAATTGACACATAAATCAAAGGGGGTTTTTCCTTTGTAGAAAAATGATACCTTCTTGTTTCCCCACTGTTTTATTTTGATGGACTTGTATGCCAGATAACATTTTTTTGTATAATCAATATAACTGCTTTACCATATCTTTCATCTAAAACTACTTTGAAGAGACCAGCATATAACACAAGGGACTATCATGCTTCCTGACGTTGAGATAGTAGATTAATACATCAGGGATATAATAATGAAGTTGTGTTTTCAGCAGCGTACAGAGTCATCCATGTTAGAATTGTGTAATTGTTCTAGAGGGTTTGAATAACTGTGTGCTCATGATCGTTTCAAGCTGTACCGTCCAGTGATGTATTGTGGTATCATGAATTGGGATTACACATGGTCAGAACTCAGTGTGAGGCTTGCATGCTTCTGTCTTCACACTGGCAATAACTGGAATGAATACGACCAGGTGTGTTTGAGAATGGTGAGTTGCTTGTTCAGCTGAAAATTACAAACTTTTCCAAAATGATATTTTTCGACTAATGTATTTGTATTTCTGTAAATTATTAGTTTATAAAACTGTCAGTATTTGACATGAAATGATTTTCTACTCCTGAAATATGATCCCTTTGAAGGCAATCTATTTTCTGTCACGTCAGTGTATCCTTATATCTGTCACGCAATATTACAACACGAATTTGTGTATTATTTATTATCCTAATTTTAAACAAGAACAAAATATGTATTAAATGACAATTTACACATGAGATGTGATCCATCGGACCTTGTCATAAGACACTTCATGTCGTACTAATGCGCGTTAGGTAATTATCAAGTCATATAAACTACTTGTCAATTTCAATTTTAAGTTGTTGATAGCCTGTCACTCACCCTATAGTGTAGTCAGTTTCTGTCTATGTTTTAGCCACCTTTATTATGAATCTTTATCTAAAGGAGTGATTTTCTGTTAAGAGTACATATTGACTTCCATGTTGAAAACGTTTGTTATTAATCTATCTCTATCATTACTTGTCTGTTAGAATTTGTAATTTATTATTAATCTTGGAAATAAAACTGTATACACCTTCAGCAATGTGCTTGTTGTATCTCCAGCTGCATATGGACACAGCGACCACAACTTCCATCTGTCCATCTCTTTACCCTTCTTCCCTCACCATCGACTTTCACATCCTATGGGATTATGGTTAGCTGGGGAAAGGTACTGGTAGTCTGTCTCACTGTCCCTGAACCACATTACTTTCCCTTCTGCCTAGCCCTTTCTGCAATGCCGCCATGATGTTGCTGGAATATTGCTAAAAGCAGCGTAAAACCAAACTCACTCACTCACTTTCTGCAATGCTAAAGCCCCAAATGAAGTCTAGATTTCCTCAGGTTCAGGTTCTGAATCTCAGTTCTCACGGGACTCCTTTTCAATTAGAAATGAATTATTTGTTTTTGTCAAAATAATATATATTCAGAAACTAAGCGTTAGTCTAGGGGAAAGGTTGCATCCCTTGGATGTAGATTGGAATCCCATAATCCCTTGATTATGTTTTTGCAGTTGTCCTGGGTTTTGTTCCTGGAGGCAGTCTTGGCACTAAGGTGGTCGAAGCTTATGCTCTGACATAGGCTTGTTGCTGTAGTCATAGTCAAGATCAGTTTGTGCAACAGCCCAGTGGTAAATGTCTGACTGCATCTTCGACAAACATTCTACAAACTGGACAGGCATTTAAAGGCAGCATTAGACCCAAATCACTCACTCATTCAGTGATCCTTTCAGAACCGTAGGGGTGGTGGAGTAGCCTAGTGGTTGCCTGTCATGCAAACACCCGGGTTCGATTCCCCACATGGGTACAATAAGTGAAGCCCTTTTCTGGTTTCACCCACCTTGATATTGCTGGAATATTGCTAAAAGCTGGAATATTGCTGAAAGCGGCGTGAAACCATCCTCGCTCAGGACCATAGATATACTCATGGAAACAAATAAGGGAACACATGAAAGTACAAGTGTTCCTTTATTTATTCCCAGAATTTCACCCACAGTGCAATACATACCGTGTGAAGAAACCTAGAAAAGAATAAAGGAACACTTGTACTGTCATGTGTTCCCTTATTCGTTGCCATGAGTACATGAACAATTTGTTCCATGCAGCCTTACAAAACCATGCACACATATCACAGGGTAAGGGAAGGAAGGAAAAGTACAGCCAACAGTACAGATTTGTTCTGCTCTTTTTCAGTTGTTTTGAATATATTGCTTTAGTTGTACCTGAACTCATTGTTTCCACTCTGTTTCTGACATGACTAGTGGCTGACATTTGCAAGTACAGAGACCCCAGAGAATTATGTATTCAGAAGACATACTGCAGATTTCACAGATACTAAACATTTATTGACAAAAACTGCTGTAACTGGAAGTTCAATAAATAAATTAGAATCACACATCACAGACAAAATAGGGAACTGAGTATGTCATGTTGAGATTGTTGAAAATAATACTGGTCAGTAAAGACATGAAAACATAAGTACAATATAGACAATAAATACAGGAATAACCTTGACAAGAGATCCTCAAATCTGAATCAACAGTAATTAAAAGTAATTATCATGAACGACTTTGCTGAAATACTCTTTTTTTGTGAGGGAACAATTTTCACCTTTCCAGTATTACATTTGCATATTTCTGTGAATACATTATAAATGATTCCATATTCATGAACCATTTATTAAATTTCCACCAATATTTCAGGTTGGTACAAATAAAAAAATAACAAAAAGTAAACATTAATTGTAATGATAAGGTTACAGATTAAACGACACTATTAAAATTACCATGACAGTATTCTACAGTCATTTACAAAAATATGAAACTTTGTCCAACCAGGAAGCCCTGTGAGATGTACATCTTGGTGGGAGCTTCAGCTATTCCATTTTCGTTGTTTATTGCACCTTCCCTGGCAGAGCTCTGGTAAAGATGACTTGATACTGGAAAGAAAAATGATGACCTATTACAACAATAGCGATGATGAAAATGATAGTAATTAGCAACAAACCCCTTCTATGTTGATAAGCTATCTCTGCTAACATCAGAGTTACGTTACGACTTTATCATCAAGTTTGTTCATTATAATAATCACCATTAAACAGTAATGATACCAAGTGTGTGCGAAAAGGTTCTTGTATCTTGCATCCGTCACAAACACATGCAATGACAGGCCAAGTTGTTTTTCACAAATAGCGTAATATTACGCACATGTAAGTCAAGAAATCTCTACATGTGCTTATATGACCAATAACGAGTTCCAATCTGCAACGATAGTTGACGGTACGATGACAAGCAACCAAATACGTCACCGGATCCCATTTCAAAACGAGATCGTAGCCTCCGACTGTCGTAAGTTTGTGTATTGATCGACAAGTTACGACTGACGAGATACGATCTTTTTGTGAAATAGGACCAGCACCACCCCGTCCGTAACGTCGCCTTTCACTACAGGCATTGGTTACTTGTAACCTATTCAATCCTGGAATCTCCATGTACCCATGACAACCACGAACAGACCCGCAAAGATCCGGGTTAGAATTGATCTTCAGTAACCCATGCTTGTAAGAGGCGACTAACAGGATCAGGTGGTCAGACTCGCTGACTTGGTTGACACATGTAATCGTATCCCAATTTGCGTAGATCAATGCTTATGCTGTTGATCACTGGATTGTCTGGTGCAGACTCTATTATTTACAGACCGGCGCCATATAGCTGGAATATTGCAGAGTGCGGCGTAAATATATACTCACTCGCACAAACACAAAAACGTGGGCGATATATAAGGTCAGTGCTGCTTGAACGTAGAAAATAAAACAGCAATAAATATATCAACAGGTGAGTAATCAAATATCAGCACGTTCAGAGTGTATCCATTCTCTGAATGTGGCACTAAAGTCACAAGTCAGAATCGAAATGCCAATGGTAACATTATCTGGGACTAGTCATCAACATTAGAGGTTGGAATATTTTCTTTCACATGACATTTACATACTACATTACATTCCGGGGAAAATGACGCAGTGTCCTGGGACTAGATTTTCGAAGCTCTCTTAGCGCTAAGATAGTCTAAGTGCCATTCATTAACATTAACTTACGACTATCTTAGCGCTGAGAGAGCTTCGAAAATCTAGGCCCTGTGCCCGAAAGGCCGCCTCAGTTCTTGTTTACAGATTGCAGAATCGGAATTTCACTTCTCTAAATTCCCAACGTGTTTGTATTGGTTAAAGTGATCACTATGTTCCAATCCGGGTTATCCCCACATGGACTCTACCAGACGAAGGGAAAGCCAAAATGGTGGTGCCATCTGCCGTCACATTCCTGGAGGACTGGTTAAAGTGGGGTCAACTCATGCTATTGAATCACGGGTTAGAATTGCTCTTCGGTAACCCATGCTTGTCGTAAGAGGCGACTAACGAGATCATCGTATCCCAGCTGCACAGATCGATACTTATGATGTTTATCACTAGAATGTCTGGTCCAGACTCGATTATTTACAGACCGCTGGAATATTGTTGAGTGCGGCGTTAAACAACAAACAGACAAATGATCACTAAAAATAACACCAGGGTGCCGTTGTACAAAACAACCTTAGCGCTAAGGTTCCCTTAAGTCTATGTTAAGGTATGGGAGTTACGGTCGGTCACCTTAGCGCAAAGATCGCTTTGTACAACGGCACCCAGGTGTTACATGTCAAAGCCGATGGTTGCGTTAACAACAAACACCATGCTAGCGATAAGTAATCAGTTACATATATGTAATATAAGTGGAACATATATATGTCCCGTTCCCGATGATGTCTTTGATATCCATGAACTACAAATATGTGACTCCACACATAGACCCGTTCTCTGTGGGTGCTTGTCTACCTACCTTTGTTCCTAATATGCTTCAACTGGTTGACTCTCCTGGGGGACATCTGCTGCAGGGGCGTTGTCTGCAAGTGGAGAAGCATTTCAGGATGATTCTCACAAGATCATAATGTTTTGTCAAAAGTAAAATCATCCCATTTGATCTGGTCGTTTTATGCTGCGTATCGAGAAAGTAATGGTGAGCGATGTGTGACAAGAACATTACGTTGCCACAATGGAAGACAGTCGTGGATGTGCCTATAAACATCCTTTTAAAACATTTTTCGTAAGTGTGGAGCATAATTATTGCCTCTAGTACATATTGGTATCATTCCAAAAATAATCATTCATTCACTTAAAAGCGTTATGATAAAAGTGCCGCAGCCATTGATAGTGCTGTTAAACTAATATCGCTAATGGCAGAAAAGGTTGAAATGTAGACTGGAATGACGGTTTAGAAACTATATTCAAAGCAAAGCCCGAGCAGCAACCTAGTCATAACAGTGAATAGAAGCTTCAAAGAAGTTCCTTTGAATGTAAAGCAAGCTGAAAGTAATGCATTAGTAAAAAGAAACTAGCAACTTGATTAATAAAAGCAAATGGTTTCTAGTGCAAGCCACAGAGCATAAGCTTCAGCTACTTTGCAACTACACTACTTTGACGTCACAGTGGCGCCTGATGACGTCACACTGTTACCTGATGACGTAGTGAATGTGTTGACTGTGTACAATGGCGTGGCTGCCGGTGTGCGTCCTCTGTGACGCCATTGACGTGAACCTGTACCTGCTGTTTTGTGCCCTGTCGTGGCTGGGCGCTTTCGGTGCACGTTCATCACCCTTGCCTCGTCCGAGTTCGGGTCCACCTCGTCATTAGGACCCGGGTACCTGGGGGTAGACAGTACACGTGGAAGAAGATGGGTCAATGGGGATGACTGTTGCATTATAAATAGGTCTTGTTATGAGGCAGTGTTATACCTTGTGCAACACTGTTTCAGGGGATATACATTGTAATTATAGATTGCAACGGGGACAAGTGGTGTGCTATATTTAGACTTGAGTTCTCGAGGCTTCTACCGTGTTCTGACCCACAGAGTATTACAGCCTTAGTATAGATTTTTATAGCATCTAATTATTGCGTATATAAGTAAAGCTGACTATTGTCCTCATCTCACATTACACACCAGGGAGCCGATCCACAAAGCGTTCGTAACGTTACGAGATGTCGTAACACTATAGTTTAGGCTTACGAATGTCGTAGGACTATTGTCCTCATCTCACATTACACACCAGGGCCTAGATTTTCGAAGCTCTCTTAGCGCTAAGAAAGTCGTAAGTGCTATACATTAACATTAACTTACGACTATCTTAGCGCTAAGAGAGCTTCGAAAATCTAGGCCCAGGGAGCCGATCCACAAAGCGTTCGTAATGTTACGACATGTCGTAACTCTATAGTTTATCATAGGCTTACGAATGTCGTAAGGCTACGAACGCTTTGTGGATCGGGACCCTAAATAGCAGCATTGTGTGTGATGATCATACCCTGTCCAGACCTAGTTGTAAGTTGGATTACTGTTGTATTCATTGGTATAACCAATGCTCTTGTACTATATTACCTCTGAACTTGTACTGCCTTACTGGTACTTTGTATTGATTAATGAACTGAATTTTAGAATACATTTATTAATTACAATACATTTGTTTGTTGATTGTTGGTTTCACTCCTTGTTCTTTTACGGACTGATTCCCGGTTAACTTTTTAACTTCAGACTTGGAATCCACAAACAGTCTTTAAAGGAGGTTGTGCCCTACGATCTTTAGACAATGTCCAGGTTTAAAGGGGGATTGTGCCCAACGATCTTAAGACAATGTACAGGTTTAAAGGGGGATTGTGCCCAACGATGTTAAGACGATGTCCAGGTTTAAAGGGGGATTGTGCCCCACGATCTTTAGACAACGTCCAGGTTGAAAGGGGATTGTGCCCCACGATCTTAAGACAATGCCCGGGTTTAAAGGGGGATTGTGCCCCGCGATCTTTAGACAATGTCCAGGTTTAAATGCTGAAGAAATGGCATGTCTGAAACTGACCTATAGAGTGAATGGGGTAACCCTTAACTTCCAGATTAATTCGAATCATAGAATTGTGGTTTGTAGATGAAGAACATTCAAGTGGGTGAGTTGGTAGAGTGCCTGGTTTACATGTATTTAAGGATGGCAGAGCTGAGTTGCGTCCCTTGGGCACGCCAGAAACCTACCAGACTGGATTCGAATCCGATTCGCTGCGATTGTGTTTCCAGATACCTGTCTCTCATTCACCCACTCACTTACGCTCTATACATTTAACGATAAGAGATTGTCAGTAATGTTGTTAACAAGTATGTGGATGGATGGTGTTGGTTTGGAGGATATATGTGTATCGTTGAATAATATACTACATTTTTCTTCTTCTCGACACTTCTATTGTACTTAATATTTATTGATTTCTTCAGACGACATATGTTACCCGACTGTCTACCTCGTGTGTCTCTATTGAGATCGAATACAAGTGCCCCTCCCTACTCAACCTTAGCCGCGAACACTTCACTGTCCTCAACTGGACTAGATAACGCTGTCTCTATATTGTCTTTACAATATATATACAGTCTGTAGTTAGCGGTAAAACGTAAGTGTCGTGTATTGTATATCACCGCCTATGTACCAACCAACACCCACAATTTAGTAGGAACTAGGCTGTATTTTTCCGTAAAACAGGCTATGAATCCCGTCGAAACTTACCACGGGTTCTGGTACTTGTGCGCATGTCTGTTTTCGAGTTCCTGTCTGAATTCTCCCATCTGAGGAATAAACAAAAAGAAATCTTATGCAGACCTTATAGTGTGTATTCTCCGTAGTTTTGACGGCACCAGCTGCAGAATATAACACAAATTAATATCTATCCGTTCAAATGGCAGCCATCGTGAAATTTGGTGGCCATCTTGGATTGTGGCCAGCGTTTTCATATTCATATGCACACGTATGAAAAGGAATTTGTAAAACTAATTCCATGACTGTTTCATCATTGCCGCAATTATCGCTATGTCTGCTTCACACTGTAAAGGTTATATAAATAACCAAATCCCAAATCATAATATACTGACTCCTATAAGTTAGAATCAGTCACCTGTCACAATAATCCACGTCTTTGTGTCAAAGCGGCTGTTCAGTCATTATTACTAAATGTATATTATGTGCTCTTAACCCCAAATCTAACTTACAGATGTTCCATTTCAAACCTCCCACCGATGCAACAACTCACCATGACTTGTCTCCCCGTGACTGGCATGGACCAATCGGTGAACTGCTCTATCCCCCAGCCTATCTCCCCTACTCTACAGGTCTTGGGTCGGGGGAAGGGGGTGTTGGGTGCAGCCCTCCACAGGTAGTCCACCTCGCTGGTCCCCTCCTGAGACATGGTGCCGATCCCCACCATCCTGTTTTCCGGCTGTACGGTGACACGGTGGTCCCTGTTGTAGTCGGGCCCTGGGAACAATAGTGAAGGAGGTATTGTGTGTTGTTCACAATAACATACCCGAATGTGATGAATTCACGAACGACTTCATCATCGATAATCCTTAGGTATGGTTAGATTTAATCAACAAACGATTAATTTGTGTAAAGACACGGAACGCATTCAGAAGCAGGTGTCCCCACAAGTGTAGACCAATGTTTAGTCCTGAATATATATAAAATGTGGTTACAAATAATCCCATTTAAATCGACAAGGAGACCTAGTGAGATGAGAGTGAGTGAGTGAGTATGGTTTTCCGCCGCTTTTTAGCAATATTCCAGCAATATCACGGCGGGGGACACCAGAAATGGGCTTCACACATTGTACCCATGTGTGGAATCGAACCCGGGTCTTCGGCGTGACGAACGAACGCTTTAACCACTAGGCTACCCCACCGCCCCGACAGAGTGAAATGAGAGGTTGAGAACGTGAATCTGAGGAAGTCTGGACTTGCTTCATTTAGAGCTTCAGCAGTGCAGGGAGGTCAAGGCAGTAGGGAAAATAAGCTGGTTCAGGAACTATGAGACAGACTAACACAAATGGCAAGCTTAAGGTGATGGCTATCAGGCTTATCTGTAGTATAGTACAGTATTCCTATTATTATCATGTTTTAAAAACGCTCGGTTTTCGGAAAAATAGTAGTAATGAACATTATATGACTGGTTCACGGGGAATCAGGGATGATACCATGTACACCACTGCTTCGATACAGTTTGTCATTTTGTACAACATGCCTCATAACCATCTGTACCGTTCTACAACCTAGATTTAATTACTCGCATTATTCAGTACGATGACTGAAGCTCATACTTGCCGATCTCTATAGATATATAGCATAGATTGTTTGAGGGGTCTTAGGGGTGGGAGTGGTGCCTATTTGCTAAAAGGATGCCCACGTGTCAAGCTCTGTCAACCTCGTACTCGCATTATTCAGTACGATGACTGAAGCTTATACTTGCCGAGTCTATAGACATATAGCATAGATTGTTTGAGGGGTCTTAGGGGAGCGGGAGTGGTGCCTATTTTCTAAAAGGATGCCCACGTGTCAAGCGCTTTGTGTTTTGGAATTATGTAAACGGTGAGAAAGAATTACATCACAAGCAATCGATAGTCTAGAGCTGCATCGATGTCAACTATTAATACTTTCACTCTTGAACATCAATGTATTGCCACATCGAACCATTGACATTTGCAATGCATCGGTAGCTCGATCAAGCGGTACACCCTTTGTATTACATTCACTTGCCAGGTGCGTGGAGCAGTTAATGGTATTCGTCCAGCAAGGCATTGAGTGCTAATAAAAAATACAGTGTACAGTTTGAGACAAGATGAATGTCGATATTTGAGATTAAATGTTTTGTAAGTATTACAAAAATACGACATTGTCATTTGCTTCCCGTGGTTGATGTGGCATGTATGGTATTGGTATTACCAAGTAATCCTTCCATCAGGCTCAGGCGAAAATATACATGGGCTGTGTGAGGTTAACTTGCCATTATTATCATCAGTGGGTTTCAGCTTAGAAATACATGTATATATACTGAGGGGAAAAATAAGGGATCACATGAAAGCACAAGTGTTCCTTTATTTTGTCCAGGTTTTTTCGACAAGCTATCCGATACAAAGCTTGTGACGAAACCTTGGAACAAAAGAAATGAACACTTGTGCTTTCATGTCATCCCTTATTTTTTTGCTTTCCCTCAGTATATCTGACCTGACATATCAACTTGGCAGCTGATGACGACTTTAAAGGTTAAATAATGTTAATTGGAGACGATTTCTTTAAGACACAGGATAGTTTTAATGGTAGAATGGAAAGTTATAATGGTAGTATGGGTCGTTACAAAGGTAGTGTGACGGGTTATAACGGCAGTATACCTAATAATAATGGTATTATGGATATGTATAATGGCGGTATGGATGTTATGAAATGTTATAACGTTAGTGTGGATAGTTAGTTACACTGGTAGTATGAAGAGTTATAACAGTATAGTAAGGATTATTACAATGGTAGTATGATAGCTATAATTATTATAATTGTAGCATAGATAGTTATAATGGTAGTATGGATAGCTATAGTGGCAGTATGAAGAGTTATAACTGTAGTATGGGTAGTTACACTGGTAGTAAGGATAGTTATGGTAGCGTGGATAGTTATAATTGTAGCATAGATTATAATAATGTGTCCATTTATATAGCGCCAAACTCCACACTAGGTATGCTCATAGCGCTATAATCAAGTAGCACGGATGAATAGCTTCCTGTTAGGCGCTAGAAGGTTATAGTCATATGACTTTTCCACCGGGTACCCATTTTCCTGCTGGGTGAGCGTCACTTGCCTAAGGTGGATGTGTCACATGTGCTTCGTTGTGGGGCAGGACTCAAGTGTAGCAAACTTCAGATAGTCATAATGGTAGTATGGATCCAGCTCTCCGAGCTCGACCCTGTTCACCGATTACCTGAAGAGTTATAACCACCACGTATGAATAGTTACACTGGTAGTAAGGATATAGTTATGGTAGCGTGGATAGTTATAATTGTAGCATAGATAGTTATAATGGTAGTATGGATAGCTATAGTGGCAGTATGAAGAGTTATAACTGTAGTATGAATAGTTACACTGGTAGTAAGGATAGTTATGGTAGCGTGGATAGTTATAATTGTAGCATTGATAGTTATAATGGTAGTATGGATAGCTATAGTGGCAGTATGAAGAGTTATAACTGTAGTATGAATAGTTACACTGGTAGTAAGGATAGTTATGGTAGCGTGGATAGTTATAATTGTAGCATTGATAGTTATAATGGTAGTATGGATAGCTATAGTGGCAGTATGAAGAGTTATAACTGTAGTATGAATAGTTACACTGGTTACAATAGTTATGGTAGTGTGGATGGTTTCAATTGGTATATTAGATAGTTATAATGGTAGTATGGATAGCTATAGTGGCAGTATGAAGAGATATAACTGTAGTATGAATAGTTACACTGGTAGTAAGGATAGTTATGGTAGCGTGGATAGTTATAATTGTAGCATAGATAGTTATTATGGTAGTACGGGTAATCACAGTGGCAGTATGAAGAGTTTTTACGGTAGTATGGGTAGTTACAATGGTAGAGTAAGGGTAGTTTCAGTGGTATTAAGAATAGTTATAATGGTAGTATGAATAGTTACACTGGTAGTAAAGGTAGTTTCAGTGGTATATTAAGAATAGTTATAATGGTAGTATGGATAGTTACACTGGTATTAAGAATAGTTATAATGGTAGTAAGGGTAGTTTCAGTGGTATATTAAGAATAGTTATAATGGTAGCTGATGTAACAAATATGAGGGAGTTTACTGGGCCCAGGTAAATAAGACGTGACAGATTTGGTTTTGCCATATTTACTCGTTTGGGATTAATCCTATTTTTCATCTGCAGCATGTAAACATAATGTGTACGGCTTCTAAAGAACACAACTACCTTATGAATATACTGATCGAACACATCTACACACATATAATCGATATCACGATTCACACTAATGTATTTGTCACGCAGCCCTACATCACATGTGCACCTGGGCGATCTCTTTAGTTGCTCTTGATATAACAGATATATTGACAAATCAATCACCACTCCCGACGGTGTAATCGCCCACATGCACACGGCGGTGTCTTCTCCTCGTGGTGTTTGTTCTGTCTAACACACAACGTAATGCATTTGCTAGGACGTTATCAACCTGTTCTCCAGCAGGTGGGGTCGCGGATGACGAAGGCAATATGAAATAGGGACATATGGCGGAGGAGTCCGATCCCCTGTCGTGTGAGTCAGCAATAGCCCAGTATCATGGCGATGGGTAAATAATTTAATGTTAACGCCGATCAGCACCCAGGTAACGATGACTCACTTTAAGTCCTGTCCCACATTTAGACCACCTGATCCTCATCTAGTGAGATGTTATGAAATATACTTGGCTGGAGTACCAATTGTGGAAGCTTACTTATAAATGTCCAATACCACATATACCAGAAATGCGCCTATACCGACATGAACATTTCGATGTAAACTTTATCGTTGGCTAGAAGGTAATAGCGGTACACATACAGTAAAAATATCTATACCAAACCGAAACATGAGTCTCCTTAATGCATAACCTATGCAGACAATGACCTACTTTTCAGCCTGTCCGAATTCTCTTGTGTGAAAGCGAAAATAGACATCACACACAACTATGGTTACACCGAATTCCAATTCTTTGTTTCATAAGAAAATGGTATTTACAACTGAATTTTAATTTTAAACTTTAATAACATCGTATTTCTATATTTTATGGCGAGGTGTAGGCAGCATGACCTTATTACCTAAGACGTCACAGACTGCCCCTGTTTGATGAGGTCTTAAAATGAGTCACAATGCATCTGGCTCACTGGTTACACCTGTTATGTTTCTCTTGCGCTTATTCAGTGTAGTTCTGTAACGCACAATGTGATTGACATAATATCAAGTCCGTACCAGACCGCCAAACGTTTCTAGCGGCAGAGCCTCGTTTTGAGATTTTCCACGATTTCCAGGTTTCTGTTTGTCAGTGCTCGCTGTACGACAGAGCACGCTGCACGACATGTTTGCAAGGATTATAAGGAGCGTAGTGTTTCAATATACAAGTGCTTAGATGTATCAAATAATACTAATTAATATTTATGTATCCAGATAAATGAATTGGTCTCAAAATTCAGGACTGGTCGTTGTACTAAGTTGCGCAATAGGACGGAACCCAGTCAAGAGGAAACGAGACTGTTGTGTAATCAAAAAGAATATGTGAAGTTAAAGGTTTCTCCTTCAAAGCTTAAACATATCTTTTTGATATATTTGGTATAGGATAATATTACTTTATATTCCTAACCCATATACAGCTATATTTTGTTGAGGACAAGGAAATGCATGACAGGGATCTTGGTGACAGCAATCACGCTTCTATCATCCATTCAAAGTAGATGTATTACGGTTCTAGAGTGAGTGAGTGCATAGGATGTGGAAAGGCCTCAGAGGCGTACAACCTACTTGAAGCATCAGAATATTGTGCTAACGTACCAACGGTTATATAACTGGGGCGGTTCTAGTTTTAAATCCCGAGATCAGCGGATCCTGCCACGGCTATAGCTATGACTAGCATTGACTATATAACGAACATATCCGGATGCCGCTCTGGCGGATTATATCAGTGAACACATACATATACGTAACAATACACAATGCTCATGATTCGTTAATAAGAACACTTGCTAATCTGGACAATTTAACTATAGCATCGTCCGGATTAAGGGGGTTTCGCAGTATATAGATGATAGGTCCTGACACGCTTCCTGTTTGTTTGTTCTGGGAACTGTTTCCTTACGGTAAGGAGTTGACAGAGACCAGTCAAGCATCTCTTCAGCAAGCGATGTGTAAGTCATTAGAGCCATTGTAGCATCCATTACTCATGTCTTATTCAGAGATCAGGGTTGTAATTCTGTTGATTTGTTTTGTGGGCGGAAATCGATGACCAAGTACAATAAGGGAAAACAATACCGTGTATCAGCAGTGTGCTGGATGAATGCACGTAACTGTAGGAGTCCCGTTGGGATTCAATGTACTTACACACACGTGTTACAGAAACGGCCCACAGACACAGGCTGGTAATGGCTTATGTTAGGGGGCCTAAGAAGGCGATGTAAACAACCAACATATGCTTTGTGGATATTCACTGTTTTCATATTGACAGCTGTTGAAAATTAAGCAAATGTAAATGAATCTTAATGTGCGGGTGTACAAATTTACAAAAAAAAAGTGTCAAACTAATCACTGAGTGAGTGAGTTTAGTTTTACGCCGCTTGTAGCAATATTCCAGCAATATCACGACGGGGACACCAGAAATGGGCTTCACACAAACTATTCACTGGACCTAATGTCAAGATCAGACGTTTTGATTGGGTCAGGTACATTTGGTGCTGTATTATTCGTTAATTCCTACTATGTCCTTTTCTATATCATGATATCTCTATCGAGCTTAATTTAAACCAAAAAAGACATTGATCAAGGGGTCGGAAATTCTAGTTCCTGAATTTCTTTGGCGATATCGTTTGCTGTCTCTTCGATAAACGCACTTGTGTTAAAGTGTCCGAATTAATCTAATCAAAGTATAAAACATTAATAATCCCTCTACTTTGAGGATTAATCTATTTGATCACAGCCAATGCAAACCGAACATCGGAGTTTTAAATAGAAAGGTTCACATTTCGTCCCTTCCCTGCCATATGTCCTCAGGTAACACTGGGGCGGTGGGGTAGCCTAATGGTTAAAGCGTTGGCTCGTCACGCCGAAGACCCGGGTTCGAATCCCCACATGGGCACAATGTGTGAAGCCCATTTCTGGTGTCCCCCGCCGTGATGTTGCTGGAATATTGCTAAAAGCGGCGTAAAAACCAAACTCAGTCAGTCAGTCAGGTAACACTCGACTGTAGAACTACCGGACGCCTCCGTGGCGTAGTGGTTAGAACGTCCGCCCGGAGAGCGGAAGGTCGCGGATAAGACGTTAAAATATGGTACTTGTTGGTCCCTGCCTGCATGGCGCTCGGCATTAATGGGTACAACAAGGACTGGTCGGCTCGGAGTCAGTATAATGTGTCTGAGTGGGGTATTCATGCTTCACTGCGGCATGGTATCTTAGTGGGCTAGCACTATAAAACCAGCTTAAGTCTGGGCTAGTACAAGCAGCCACACATACACATACACATACACGCATGCACGTCGTCATATGAGCGAAATATTCTCAAGCACGACGTTAAACCCAATTTCACCTCACGTCACCTGTAGAACTACCGGCATATGAGGGAGTGGAACAGCAACTCACACTATGTTTATGAAAGTGCCTTTATATTTCCCTGTCAACTTTAAACCTATGCGCCTTTACAATGGACATGCATACCTGCCCTTGCATGCTCAGCTCTCTTACATCTGACACGGAACACAACCCCAGTAACCTTCCCCAAACCCTCCACACGAGTCCTGGTCATGAACGCCGAAATAAGACCCTGATGTATGTCTTAAACTGCAAAACCTCATAAGTATACATCTAATTTTTAAAAGCGGTGTCTGTGACCAGTGCATATCAGAACACGAATTTTATTAGGAGGTACATATTCACTTTCGAGATCCCTTTTGTTGTCCCAGTGCTTAACGAATATAGTACATACTTGTCTCAGGCAGGATTTATTGATTTTGACTGTTATTGAATCCATGGTGTAGAATGTTTGATAGGTCTGTATGTCAATGATCAGGAAATAATTCAGCGGTATCGATGCATGTATTTGCTGTCCATATTGCATATGTTCGCGCGTTGGTATAGTTATCAATGAATAATTAATACACTCTCGTATAAAATTCTCGCTGCGTATGCTAATTAGAGAACAAACACTGTACTCGCTAATAGAACTAGTTTTACAAAAAGGCATTTAGATCAAAACGACAAGTGTTCAAATCTACTCTCTCACTCCCCCAGTCCCCTCCCCTCTCTCTTTCGTAATATGACATGATATTCGTCAGTTCTGTTAAAAAAGTATACTTTAAAAACGATCGCAATCACTTTTAATTGATTTAAGATTATTGCTTTGATGAAAAAAGACCCACTACAAACATGTTAAGTATGCAATGTCGACCAAACACGAAACCTGTCTAGAAAAGAACCCCTTCACAATAAGACAGGTATGTCGCCTAGGCGTTCATAATCTGTATTCAGAGAAAGGTCTCCAGTATGTAATCGTTTTAGTGTAGTGGCTTGTTCTTTACACTGAAGGGGAAATTAAGCGTTCATAAATCATGGCGGGTTTTATAGAGAGCTATTCATTAAGCCTCAGTTTTATCTTGAGATAATCTGCCCTATAACTTCAACCATTCACACATTAAACCTCGGCTCGGTCGAGCCTGTTGTAACAGATTGGGTGGTAAGCAACGCAGCCTCGATATAGGTGGGAGAAAGTTCTACTGCAGCCGGTGAAAGAAATACATAATGGAAGTTATGCAATATAATAATATCAAACAATAATGATCATACCAACGTCACCAGCACCACGAACAACTACAACAACAACAATAATAGAAATGCTGTCTTTTGCTTGAAAAGTGTAAAGAAATATGAGTACCGCTATTTGAGAACTATTCTTGATTTTGGTTTGCTATTGCTCGTTGAGGGACTTCAGCAAACAGATAAGGATTACGAAAGTCGATCTCAGAAATGTCCTCAAATTTGACAGATGTCCACTCACAACTTGCGCTGACGTCTTATTGACTATCAGTTTCGTTTGACAGGGTTTTGAAAAGCAAAATATACCCCGAGTCGCGTTGCGGGAAGATTACATATCATAGGCTCATTTTATCACAAGTCGGTTACGAGGTTAATGCAAGATGTCGTAAAAAATGTCATGCGATCGATAAGACATGAGCTTGTGTCTAAGAGTCTTTGGAATGTGTATGTGAAATCCGTTATATTGCTGTCTGCTTCAACGCGTTATCAGTTATGCATGCTTATATCTTTTACACATTCTTTTAATCGGCTTGGAAACAATATTTGTTGAAATTTTGCATAACATATAATATATAAAAATTAACTTGGCATTGGAAATAGAAACTGTTTACATGAACATTTAACTTAAAACATTTAACTTGGTTCTTATGTCTGTCAAGTTTATTATTTATCTGATGTGGACATCCGTACAATTGGGTTGTTTTCTCTTTTCATTAACCGCGTTTTCTTGTAAACATTTACTTAAAATTTTGTTTGTAAACTTATTATTCCTAAACATATATATTATACACATTTACCAGTTTGGGTGAGTGACATTATCCCAACCGATACAGACTAACTAAATATTTCTTAATATTCTAAATTTCTAAATATGTAGAAAACAATGTACAAAATTATATTTTGTTTTTATTTTTATGATGAAAAAAAACCCCTTAACTTACCTGTAAAAAGCATTCTTGGGTTAAGAGTGGGTGGTTCAAACTCATTGTTGTTGTTTCCCGACGGAACACCAGGTTGTCGCGCGTTCATTTTGAATATGAATGTGGAACCTTTGAAGAGAGAGGCTCCCCTTCTATATTACAGCGCGACACATTGAAGCGTGGACAGACCCCCAGCCAGATAGCAACGACGTCACGTGACCGTAGCTAAGGAAGCGATTAGCGGTTTCGATAACGAGGCTGGGAGAAAATAATGTGGCATTTTAGATTTTAACATCTCTTTGTTAACACATATTGAATCATTTCTGGGACAAAATACGTAAGTATGATGTATTTTGAAATGTAGACTACATATCTAATGCTGCGAGGACGGATTAGACAGAAAACTAGACGTTCTGGACGTATCGGTAATGCACGTTACTGTTGGTAAATAATGAAACGTCTTGGAGTATCACGAACATAGAAGCATATTGTGAATCGTTACACGCTTTCACAAGATAAGCAGTTAAATGGGGCTCGTAATATGTTTGGTTGGAATGCCTTGTTAAACAAGTAGGTTTTTAGTTTGTACTGTTGGACGTTTAGCCGAATCGCTAAAATAAAAAGCGCGTGTGCTTGCACTCTAGATAGTCTCTACACAACGACTTGAAACAAATACTGGAGTAGAGCTACTTAGTAAATTTGTTTTGTCAAATGAAACACAGTGTGTTTGTTGAAGCATTCCACCGATGGATGTAACATTATGCAACCTGGATATTAGAGTAATATTTCTTTGTTGATTTGTAATTTACGATTTGAAAGAATTGTTTAGAATGTTAAATCCAAACGAAGTAATGTTTTCTGTTTCAACAATATTTCAGTTTCATCACCGACTCTAAATAGTCTATTTTAAAAATAGTACCGCTGCCTCATACTAAAATGTTAGAAGCATATAACACAAATAGCTATCTGGTGGTATTTGATGGGTGCACTGCTAAATTTAAAGAATATCCTTGAAATTGTTAAAGAGAGGACAAGTGATATATTACCTCTCTCCTTCTACCTAAACATTTCAGCCTAATGTGTATTCTAATACTTGTGTTTACAGCTTGTAGTACATCCCCTATGCATCATACAGACAAACAGTTATATGTACTGTTTAGACTTAGAATGTTTGACATGTCTCTGCAAATATATAATACTGACAAAAACGAATAGCTACATTGGATTGGATTGGACCCCCTGTGCAATGGGAGATTCAGAACCTGGGAAAAATCTAGAAATGCATTATTTAGAAGTAAAGCATTTCACTACAGGCTGAGTGGAAGGAAAAATAACATGATTCAGAGTAAAATGTGGTCAGTTTGATTGTTGTTTATTCTTCATGTGAAGTTTATGATTCAATAGGATAATCACAAAAGTCGTTACCATGGCAATGGAAGCAGCCTACCTGAAGAAGCATGTCGGGGACTGTTTGGTGACTTGTCTCACCGAGGTAGCGGAGAAGCGACCTGCTGATCCCATAGAATACATCGCACATTGGCTGTATAAACAGATAGAAAACGAGAAACTTCACAAGAAGGTGAGTGCCTCACAGGGCTGAGTGGGTGGGATGAGGAATGTGGAATGACAATAATTATCAAGTTTCAGGTTTGTGTTTCCTTTATGATTTAAGTTACATTATGCCGAGTCAAAACATCCAGGTATGTCATTTTTGGTGCCAAATTCTGAAAGTCCCAAGACATAAATGGGAAGATATTTGGGTCGGTATCTGAAATCATTTTACTTATCAAGAGGGTTTTGTATAAGGTGGGTACTAAATGACTTTCTGATGTTCAGGGTGCCATTGTACAAAACAACCTTAAAAAATTAGCGCTTAGGTGACCGTTTTGTGTTAGGTGGGTACTAAATGACTTTCTGATGTTCAGGGTGCCATTGTACAAAACAACCTTAAAAAATTAGCTTAGGTGACCGTTTTGTGTTAGGTGGGTACTAAATGACTTTCTGATGTTCTGGGTGCCATTGTACAAAACAACCTTAAAAAATTAGCGCTAAGGTGACCGTTTTGTATTAGGTGGGTACTAAATGACTTTCTGTTGTTCTGGGTGCCATTGTACAAAACAACCTAAAAAAATTAACGCTAAGGTGACCGTTTTGTATTAGGTGGGTACTAAATGACTCTCTGATGTTCTGGGTGCCATTGTACAAAACAACCTTAAAAAATTAGCGCAAAGTTGACCGTAACTCCCATACCTTAACATAGACTTAAGGTAGTCTTAGCACTAAGGTTGTGTACAACGACACCCTGATGAGTCACAGATTATGATAGAAGAAAAATAATAATAAATGGAAAAGTTAAACCTGAGGCAATATTATTTTATGTGTATTTTCTAGAACAATTAATTTTTTCTTAACCAATCCATCCATGTATGCTTACAGTGTTCACGAATGGTGTTTCAAAGTAACAGGACATTGGGTCCTGTAAGTTTAAGATGTCTGTCTGACCCTTTGAAAATACACAGGACCCATGGAATAAAATTAAACACACATTTCAGATTTAACATTTCTTATAATTAGCTTTGAAATTATTAACAAACATAAGAAAAATTAAGATAAAGTGAACAGCAAACAAGTGTCAAATGTCACATATATAACAACTTCAGTCAAAGTCATTGTGAAATATACAGTTGGACACTGGGGCTGGTGGGTTGTAGACTTCTATCGGACCGTTGGCGAATCTGCCGGATTTGTCAGAGGATCAGACACTATTCGCGAACACTGTGCTTATATTTAACATTTGAAAACCTTGTGTTGAATGTTGTTCCAAGGTCAGTTTAAAGAGGTTAACACCATAACTTAGTCGTGTCCATGGTGTGTCTTGTAAAGCCGTTTTATTTCTTAACTGTGTTCAAACTGTACAGTCCCAAAATAGTAGCAGAGAAAATCTTAGGGGGTCCACAGAGGACAGACAAACCAAATTACCTGCCCCTTGATTGCTAGCACTGGTCACAAGATGGTTTTTCTTCCCATGGACTGATGACAATTTGGTACTGAGAATCTCAGTGAGATGATACTGTTGTCATGAAGATATACATGAATGTATTTAAAATATATCTTTGTTATGAGCAAATGTTGTGTAGTGAAGTGTGTGTTGAAATGTGTGTACAACAATAAAGCATGTGTAGAACATGTTGAAATCTGTGTTGTTTAATCAAGTGTGTGTTGAATATGTTGTGTTGTGTAATAAAGCATGTGTGTAACAATATGAAATGTGTGTTCTGCAATGAAGTGTGTATTGAACATGTTGAAATGGGTGTTGACAGGAAGGGGAAGATGCTGATGAGTTGGATAAAGAGAAGGAGGTGCATGAAGTAGAGCTGAAGAGACAGGAAGTGATGAAGGAGGAGGCCAAGAAGCTCAGCCAGGAGGAAGCAGCCAAGAGGAAGGTGAGACAATGTGCAGATAGAAACAGTCTATCTGGAACAAGTGGATCAGTGCTGATTATCGACTTGTCTGGTCCAGTGGAATGTTACCAACTTACCATGACAGTATACCTTGAGTATACTTGAATTGTACTAACTTGATCAGACAGCCTTGAGTATACTGGAATTGTACTGACTTGTCAGACAGCCTTAAGGATACTGTAATTGTACTGACTTGCTCAGACAGCCTTGAGCATACTGGAATTGTACTGACTTGCTCTACTGCTTGCTCAGACATCCTTGAGCATACTTGAATTGTACTGACTTGCTCAGACAGCCTTGAGCATACTGGAATTGTACTGACTTGATCAGACAGCCTTGAGCATACTTGAATTGTACTGACTTGATCAGACAGCCTTGAGCATACTGGAGTGATGACTTGTACTAACTTGTACTGACTTGCTCAGACAGCCTTGAGCATACTGGAATTGTACTGACTTGCTCAGACAGCCTTGAATATACTGTTTGATTGTACTGACTTGATCAGACAGCCTTGAGCATACTGGAATTGTACTGACTTGATCAGACAGCCTTGAGCATACTGGAATTGTTGATCAGACAGCCTTGAGTATACAGAGACAGCCTTGAGCATACTGGAATTGTACTGACTTGCTCAGACAGCCTTGAGCATACTGGAATTGTACTGACTTGATCAGACAGCCTTGAGCATACTGGAATTGTACTGACTTGATCAGACAGCCTTGAGCATACTGGAATTGTACTGACTTGCTCAGACAGCCTTGAGCATACTGGAATTGTACTGACTTGCTCAGACAGCCTTGAGCATACTGGAATTGTACTGTACTTGCTGCAGACAGCCTTATATTTAAAATTCAGAGCATACTGGAATTGTACTGACTTGTAGACCGAGGGAATACAGACATGCCTTGATGCATACCAAGAACTTAGAAAATAAGGGGTACGGGCTTAGGGTCATCTCAATAGATGTTTTCTGCAAAATGTTGAATATGTGTACTTATAGTATACATTATCAGTTATGTATGGGATCATTTGTGTATGTGTGTGTTTTTGAAATAAACATACTGAATTACTGTACATTGGAAAGAACCCTATCACTTGTGTTATCTTATCGACTGCTTGTAGAAATGTGCAACGCTTTTAATAAATGTTTTGCATGTCAACAGTATATTTCATTGAAAAAATATGGATGTAATTCGTCAGTTTAATCTAGTTGTGAACATTGGCCAAAGATTTAACTAAGTCACTGGTGTAGCTTCTTTAGAATATATATATTTTTCTTCTCATAAAGTTTGTAGACCGCCTGTCCTAAGCACTCCCTTGTCAAAGTTGTCAAGGATGGTTTTACGTCCCGGTTTTGCATTTGAGACGGTCCCTGTCTTGTCTGATTTGTTTACAATATTGTAAACTTGTTGGTAAGACATGCCAACAGCTCTACGAAGTTCTGTAATAAACCCTTTCTAAACTAATGAAAGGTTTACCTCTGTCTTTTAAGCAGAAAAACCTATAAACCTTTGCAACAATCGACTGCAAATCGTTGGCCATAGTGGACGCTGTGATAAAGATGTGCATGCATGACGGGAAACTTATTTATCAAGACTTAACATTTATCTTAATATTTCTTCAATAAAGAAAAACGATACTTTAGTAAAGTAACACAAACATTCAACATTTATTTGTTTAGGATAAACGTTAATTCATATTTTTACACCACCTGTATTATTAGCATAAATGTAAAGACTATTTCAGATTTCTGTTGTTGAACTCTGAAAAAATATTAAGTTGCTGTTTTGGTACCAAATTCTCTCCTGTAAACTGCCCTTTAAATGCATGGGAATGTTAAATCGATTGAAATAAAAATTAGGTAGACAATAGGCGAGTTGATATATTGACAACATAGTACATTTATCACCTTTATAAAGATCTTAAGGCTAAAAAGCATTTTTCTAGCATTTCCGACAGTACTTTAACTTGCTCAGACAGCCAGGACTTTTTGTAACTTACAAAGACATCCTTGAGTATAAATGGAAACCAAGTTCTCAGGATAGTCAACTTCTTTATTGCAATGAGTGTGAGGTTTCTGTTATCTGCTTGCTTAATAGCGGTGTTAGTACCTACACCGAAACGACACACTCATTGCAATAAAGAAGTTGACTATCCATAGAACTTGGTTTTCCTTCATCTTTACAACTTGTAAAATGCCTTTCAGAGAACAAATCCTTGAGCATGCTGGATTATTACTGACTGTTTGACAAAGACTGAGGAACCATGACAGTTTCTATCACTGTTTTATTCATGTATCCGGGTTTTACCTCGACTTTAAACATGGGGGTCCTGCGGGCCCCTAATTGTTAGTTTCAAGAGTCCTTGCAGGCAACATGAGGTCCTGTGAAGTAATGTTGTATAGAACTGTACATTTCGATACTTTCTTTAGAACTAACATTGATCATGTTGACTGATGGATGAAATGATACATGTAACAGCTCTGAAAGAAACAACCCAACACTTAGCAAAGTCATAGATGTGTTGTGGGTACAGTGAATAGTATTGTGTGTCCCTCTGGATGCAGTAAAACAGTTTCTGCATCCATTCTCTGCATTTGTGCGAACTGGATGCACATTCTCTTAATGTGAAACAAAGGTTGCTGGCAACACACGTTCCCTATGGCAACTGTCAGCGGCTCTGTGCCAGTGAACTCTATCCAGTGTAATGTAGACTGTAGTATACTGGGCTATGTATGTATAGTAGACAGACTGTAGGTGTCATCAGAGCATTTATTGCTCCATAGTAGGGGAGATATCAAAATATTTTGAAATTACAAAATATAATGCTTACTCTACATGCAGTAACAGCTAGTTCTTTACCTTCTGATCATCCTTCCACAATCTATTTACTGAGAATATTAAGTCAGAAAACATATTGTAAGTGTATTCAATCATTATTACTAAAAATATTACGCTATTGAATACACAGAGATAAAGTATGCAAACATATTCAAAGATATCTATTCATTGTATGATGGTGATTTGTGAAAGTATATTGAGCATATGTATATTGTGAATGTATTCTACATATATTGCACTGTGGAAATGAAGATGGTAAAAAAATTTTATTGCTCCGTGTGCACGAATGGAAGACGGATGGAAATGGCTTGCTTTCTAGTAACGTGGAATATCTGTGATATTTCTATTCAGGCGGAGGAGGAAGAACGGGCAAAGGAGGCAGCATCAGACTCTAAGCTCCCCACACTGGTGGAGAAGGAGGAGCCTGTTGTCACGGAAACACCAGCAGCTCCTGTTGCAGAAGAACCCGAGGCCAAACAGGACGAGGTGAGATTGGTCAGAAATAGGTTTAGACATTTACAGCATAGTATAGTGTTAGTGTGTCCTAGTGTTAGTGTGTCCTAGTGTTAATGTGTCCTAGTGTTAATGTGTTCTAGTGTTGATGTGTTCTAGTGTTAATGTGTTCTAGTGTTAGTGTGTTCTAGTGTTAGTGTGTCCTAGTGTTAATGTGTTCTAGTGTTAATGTGTTCTAGTGTTAGTGTGTTCTAGTGTTAATGTGTTCTAGTGTTAATGTGTTCTAGTGTTAGTGTGTTAGTGTGGTCGTGTTAGTGTGTTCTAGTGTTAGTGTGTCCTAGTGTTAATGTGTTCTAGTGTTAATGTGTTCTAGTGTTAGTGTGTTCTAGTGTTAATGTGTCCTAGTGTTAATGTGTCCTAGTGTTAATGTGTTCTAGTGTTAGTGTGTCCTAGTGTTAGTGTGTTCTAGTGTTAGTGTGTTCTAGTGTTAATGTGTTCTAGTGTTAATGTGTTCTAGTGTTAATGTGGTCGTGTTAGTGTGTTCTAGTGTTAGTGTGTCCTAGTGTTAATGTGTTCTAGTGTTAGTGTGTTCTAGTGTTAGTGTGTTCTAGTGTTAATGTATCCTAGTGTTAATGTGTTCTAGTGTTAGTGTGTTCTAGTGTTAGTGTGTTCTAGTGTTAATGTGTTCTAGTGTTAATGTGTCCTAGTGTTAGTGTGTTCTAGTGTTAGTGTGTTCTAGTGTTAGTGTGTTCTAGTGTTAATGTGTTCTATAGTACTGTCGGAAATAAAAAAACCCTGTATTTTCTCATGTATCTCTACAATTTATGTAGTTGATATGTGAAAGTGTGAAATATCTGTTAAACTATGTTCGGCCTAACTACAGTCTCGGTGGTAGAGAGATAGGAAATGGAGAAAAAGGACTTTACTGAGGGGAAATTAGTGCAGAAATGAGCAATGCAGGTTTTTTCTAAGTCCAAAAAGACTTATTTGGAACAGACCATGGCTTTATGCAAATTAGTGTGCCACGATATTGTATTACAAAGGACCCTTTTTAAATGCCTAATTTGAAATTAGACGTAGATTCATTATAAACGATAGCTGACGTAAAAAATAATAACTTTTATGCCGAAACTATTAAGGATGTAGCCTCCATGCAGTCTCACTGTCACTATAAAAAGAAACAGATAGGAGGGGCCGTCTCAAAAGCAAAACCTGGGGTCGGGCTTGGCCATAGAGATATAAGTCCTGTCGATCTGTCACCTATATACTACGATGCGTTTCTATGGTTTTCGGGTATCATACTCTTTTACATATCTCAACATAAACTATATGTAACTATATGAAAGAAAGACACATAAGATGTTAATCAATAGATGAGACATAGTCAACACACATGAAAAATATATTTGAGATGACCCCTTGTGCCTGTAGGCAGCACGTGCATTTCATGCCAGGTGAATCGACGGTCCGTCGTCATACCTGGCTGAGCGACCTAATTGCCATCTATAGTCTGATCTTTTGTTTTCAGCACCTATTCGTGTTTTTTTAAGTTTTGCACGTTTTGACGAGTAAACATGCTTTTCCGGATATCCTATTACGCATCCCACTGAACGCCCAGTTAGACCGAAGTGGGTTATTTCGACATATGCTATTTGCAATTGTGTAAATTTTAGGGATACAGAGTAACAGCCTAAAAACAGTTTTTTTCTATTTCCGGCAGTACTTTAGTGTTAATTTGTCCTAGCGTTAATGTATTCTAGTGTAAACTAAGGTTGGTTGTTAGTGGGACCAAGTGCTGATGGAACCTGATGTTGGTAGACATAGTGGTTGTGGAAAACTGTGTAAGTGACTCCAATTGCTGGCTTGACCCAGTGTCCATGTAGGGTAATATAGGAATGATAATGTGAAATGTATATATCCTTTAATGTTTTCTTTTTGTGATGTATAGGGACAAACAGAGGAGATGCAAGAAGAGGAGGAGAAGACAGGCGAGGAGACCAAAGGCGAGGAGACAACAGGGCAGGGAGAGACCGAGACCGCAGGGGACACAGAGACCCAGGGAGAGACGGAGACCCAGGGAGAGACCGAGACCCAGGGAGAAGGGGACACCCAGGGAGAGGGAGAGACTACAGGAGAGTCCTAGACAATGTGTTAAGGTGTGAATATGTGTGTAAACTGTGCAAGTTGTATATAATGTGTCCAGTCATTATTGTATGTGTGTGGTGTGAACTGTTAAGGCTGATAATCAAATCTTTTAGATATAGGTCATCATATTTATTGATTTTAGTTATTTTGAAAATCATCAGATTTAAAAGATACCATTATCTCAAATTGACAAATAGTATTTCATCTTTGTGTCATTTACTATTTTTAATGCACAGTTTATTCAAATGCAAATTTCAGTGTCATAATAACCTTTTTTTTAAATATAATTTCTGTCCAGTCCAATGTTGAAAACTTTGTCAAAAGCATGAAATTGTACACATAGACATATATGGTGCTTCCAATGTCGACAACACAATCTGCTGAAGTGGGTTAATATATTAACCATGTTCTAAGATTCAGGGTACTAGTCTGCTAACAAATACTGATATCTTTGTATTTGTGTTTTAAAGCTAATCAAATTCGGATACATATCAAATCCAAACATTCCCAGAGCAGGAGTTTCCTGCATGTTTCTGTCCTAACATTCCTATCTTGTATGTCAACATTCTCTTGTCTGTCCAGTACATCAAGTTATTTATTTCATTCTGTGATTGTGCTGCTGTTAATATATTTATGTCACTTTAGACAGGGAAACTTAAACTGGAATTTTATAATTTACATTTGTAGGTCATATTCATGACAGTAAAGTTAAACCTCGTTAATCTGTAACTTGTTAATCTGAAAATGTACTTTCCAGACAACCTGGGTTAGAATCATTATTCATATACAAGTTACTTTTCTCTGTACCAATGCTTCATTAATCTGAATGATTTCATTTGGAACAGCACCATTCTGATTAGTGAGATGTCATGGAATTCCATCTATTGATGAAGTGACTATGTAATTACTGTCTCATGGGAAAAACTGATGTTATCTCAAAGAGTCTCAAGTGTTGGTACTTTGTACAGGAATGCTAATTTAGGGAATTTGGGAACATTTTATCAAGTACGTCTATGCAGTGAGGATTTTAAGATTTGTAATATACATGTATTTCATGATGGTGCATTGTAACGTCAAAACAATCATTTTATTAACTGTGAACAATTGGAATTCTCAGACATTCTGAATATATCATTTATTTGCCTTGCTGGTACAATTATTTATTTGAAAAAATAAATGATCATAAAAATGATATGCTTTGTGGTGTTTATTTTGGTTTGTACAACCCATTTTATGGAGCAGAGAGTGTTTTAGTCTCTGAAATGAATATACTTTTGTGAAATTGTTATCTGTACAGTTCAAGTGTTCTCTCTTCACTTTAAGAGACGACAGAAATCTTGACTTAGTGTAGATAGATCTATTCACAAAAGTGTGGAAAAGATTGTGCACGACTTACAAAAACATATACAAAAACTTCAGAACCAAAAAGGAATAAGGAAGTGAAAAGCTGAATGAGACTATGTAAAGCATAGACTATAATGAACTATCTACATTAATTACTGTCTCAAAGGAATGGATGGTGTTTAGCACTAGCATATAGAAGAATTATCAGCATATAGTCCTACGGGGAAACTCATGAAACATTAAATGTCGACAATAGAGAGACGCTTCACTGAGTGCAGCCTATAGTTAAGATATAATGTGTAAATAATTATGATGATTATTTGAATTTGTCTTAGGGATTCTGGCTTAGAATAATTGACCCTTGGCATCATATGCTGGTCATAAAAGGCCACCAACTGGACAGGGTGGTCAGGCTGGTGACTGTATTAGTTGTGCATCCTCGTATCCGTACGGTGTGCACCATTCCTTTAAATAACATTCACTGGATTGTCTGGTCCAGATGAGATTAGTTACACTGATAAAGGAAAATCTGTTGAAAACGACCGTCACTTGATGTTAGTGGTATGGTGACTCTCCCCAGTTGCAGTGATAGGATACTTATCATAATACGTCTCCATGGACTGGGATTACACGGTAGTATTTTTATTATGTTGGTTTTGTAGGAAGGACTTCTGTCAAAATATGTGTGCTCGTCTGTGGACGTCGTGTTGTAATTTGTCAATGAAGCGGACGTAAAATATGAGGCGTGTCCGTTAGGGAAGGTTATAATGAAAGTCTTATGTATCCATGTTTTCTTCAAATACGTGAATAGGTATCGTCACATTCGGCGTTGTTCCGGGAAGAGAATCCACAATGGAGTCCTGAATGGACAAACTGGTGACAGAAACATAGGCAACTATCCATAACATCTGGGTGCTATAACCTTCATTCAGCCGGCGTCGAGTATGTTAGTCGCAGTCAAGGAAGGTTTGTCCCTAGGGACCTATTCACCCATGCAATCATTCGGCCGCTCTACTCAGTAAACTCCGCAGGCCTTGAACATGCTACTTCGTAGTCATTGACATGCGCACGCCCACACACAAACACATACGTATCACACACATGTTGCGCACGCACGCACGCACACACACACATAAACACACACACGTGTATCATACATTTATCACACACACGTATCTTATACACTTGTATCACTCGCACATATGTATTACATGTGTTTCCCACACATGTGTTACACTCACACACACTTGTATCACACACACGTGTTTGACGCTCACACACTTGTATTACACTCTCTCGGGGCGGTGGGGTAGCCTAGTGGTTAAAGCGTTGGCTCGTCACGCTGAAGACCCGAGTTCGATTCCCCACATGGGTAAAATGTGTGAAGCCCATTTCTGGTGTCCCCCGCCGTGATATTGCTGGAATATTGCTAAAAGCGTCGTAAAACCCAACTCACTCACTCACTCACTCTCTCTCTTCCCCCCTCCCTCTGCCACACGTTATATCAGTAAGCCAGCAGTCCGCACACTGGCACGATCACAAAGAGTGAAATTAGCTTGCAATCGCGTTAAAACTCATTTCACCTCACCTCACCTATGACTCAGTGAACGAGAAAACGTAACACGATCACCTGATATCGATTCTTTGGACTAATATAAGGTAAGAACGTACGTCGCTTGTTGATGCCTTTGCAAACCACTGAGCTGTCTGAAAGCGTTACCGTATACATACTATCAAAGCACAACATGACGCAATGTATGCTGTAAAATCGGAGAAAAATAAAAAACCTGACGTGCATATACCTATGTAATTCAGCGAAACAATCTAAATGAACACGAAACAATATTCAACAAAGATAACTTCATAGACTACTTATTCAATCATTAACAAACAGAAAAAAGCAAGAAAACGACGAATTTTTTAAAAAAAAAATACCCTAAACTACAAAACTGTTCACAGCGCCAATGACACCATCCTTCACAATACTGCAACAACCTCGCCCAGATTGTTTGGGGTGGTGGGGTAGCCTAGTGGTTAAAGCGTTCGCTCGTCGCGCCGAAGACCCGGGTTCGATTCCCACATGGGCACAATGTGTCAGTGAAGCCCATTTCTTGTGTCCCCCGACGTGGTATTGCTGGAATATTGCTAAAAGCGGCGTTAAACAGCACTCACTCACTCGCCCACCCTGTCAAATCAAATCAATCAAATTAGACATTTGTATAGTGCTACATATCCAGAGTCCTGCTCATGTGCGCTTAGTCGAATGCTCGTTTGAAGAGGATGGTTTTGAGACAAGATCGGAAACTGTTGATATTTTCCGATTTTCTTACATTTTCAGGTAATCCATTCCAGAGTACAGCACCCGCTCTGCTAAATGATCTGTAATCATGATATATGGATAGCGCAGTCCGCTTGTGGGAGAAGCCGACTTTTTTAAAGGTTTATTGAAATGTAAACTTGAAGAAATTGTTGGTTTAACCAATCAAATGTCACGAAATCACCTGCAAAATTATTTATAGCGACTGACAGTGCACTGGACCACTGTGCCACGCGTGTCATGGTTAATCAACCTGTCAGAAGCAGTTAGTCGTCAGACAATACGATTTCTATACACAATCTTCAGACCACCGACTTGTCACAAATATAGCTGTGTTATAACGAGAAGTCTATAATAGTACTGTATAGTCTCCCTGAAGTAACTTCTGCCGCATTGGTGATTTTACTCAATCAGACTACCGACGTATTTCTTAATCCGTGTAAAATAACTATACGTATATAAAGCCCACACATAATGCCTGGCGTGGACGTAATGTGGTATCAGAAATAGAAAGAAAACTATTTTGTCTCATCATTGAAGATGGCAAGGTTGACTTTCAATTCTCGAAATATCTTACCACAAATTACGACCTTTGAATAGTATCCTCGCTCTCATTTGTGTTTGTTGTATTACAGATTGTTTGTTAAATAATCAGCTTGGTCTGTCGAAATACAAATAAAAAAAAGATATGTATGTTTTGCCACATAAACAATTCTATTTGCCATGGGATTGTTTGTGCGTATACACACAATTTACCTAACACACAATTTATTTATTCGACATGACCTTAAGTTATAGGTTAACTTATTGTTTTCGCCGTGTGCGTTTAAGGCAGTAAAAACAATCTGGTTTAATGCCTTTTAAAGAAATGAATTTAAAATAATAGATTTGACATACATATACGTATTTATTTTATGTTATGCGTGTGTTTTTGCTCCCGTCAAATTCTTAACCCTAAGAATTATAATATCGTTTTGCCTTTGTAAGCCCGTACTCCGCTTTACATGAATCTTCCACAAGAGTGAGTGAGTGAGTTTTAGTTTTACGCCGCTTTTAGCAATATTCCAACAATATCACGACGGGGGACACCAGAAATGGGCTTCACACATTGTACCCATGTAGGAAATCGAACCTGGGTCTTTGGCTCGACGAGCGCAAACCGAAACATGAGGTTCATTAACCTATTCAGACAATGACCTTCTTTTCAGCCGATCCGAATGTTCTCGTGTGAAAGTGAAATAGACATCACAAACAACTATGGTTACACTGAATTCCAATTCTTTGTTTCATAAGAAAATGGTATTTACAACTGAAATTTAATTAATCGTATTTCTATATTGTATGGCGAGGTGTAGGCAGCATGACCTTAACTAAGACGTCACAGTCCACGCTAGTTTGATGAGGTCGTAAAATAATTCACAATGCGTCTGGCTCACTGGTTACACCTGTTATGTTTCCGTTGCGCGTATTCAGTGTAGTTCTGTACAGCACAATGTGATTGTAATAAAATCAAGTCCGTACCAGACCGCCAAACGTTTCTAGCGGCAGAGCCTCGTTTTGAGATTTCCATGTTTCTGTTTGTCAGCTTGCTGTACGACAGAGCACGCTGCACGACATGTTTGCAAAGATTATAAGGAGCGTAGTGTTGCAATATACAAGTGATTAGATGTATCAAATAATACTGATTAATATTTATGTGTCCAGTTAAATGAATTGGTCTCAAAATTCTGGACTGGTTATTGTACTAAGTTGTGCAATAGGACGGAACCCAGTCAAGAGGAAACGAGACTGTTGTGTAATCGATGTTTTGACTTGATGCTTTAATCACTAGGCTACCCCGCAGCCCCTCTTCCTCTGGAAGAAGAGTCAGTCCTTTTGCACAGGGAAGATGTTTTAAATCGGGAATTTAATCTATAAAATCTGTCCCAGAGAAGGGGTTCCTGTTTGCATATTGGAACAATATATGGAGATATCCTCTAAACTAATTTGATGTATCAGGAATATCTCTGTCGTGCAGTTGCGTAGATTGATGCTCATGCTGTTGATCACTGGATTGTCTGGTCCAGACACGATTATTTAAAGACAGCCGCCATATAATTTGAATATTGCGGCGTTAAACAACAAACCAAGGAGCCAAGGAACTTCTGTCGTCTTTACAGCAAACGTATGAAAACTATAAGCCGTTTATGACTGTTTGTGAAGTTAACAGGATGTATTTTGCATGACATGTTACCCTGTAGGATGGACCTCAACCTTTATCATAACCATCAGATCGAGTGAAAGGACGAGGAAGTGGACTGGGGCACTTTCTAATGTGTCTAAAATTAAAATGTCAAATCAAAGTTACAATCTTAAATACAATATTATAGACATTACCAAAAACTTTGACTGACATTCTTTCACCCTGTTAAATATTGTGTTTTACCCATGATCAAGACAGATCAAATGTTTAAGCATGGAACATATGGCAAGCGATATCTCCCGTGGAAGCCAAATTTGGATAATAAATGAGGTTTTAATGCCGCGTTCGAGATGATTGAACTTTAGCGACGTGCATGTGAGTATGCGTGAGCGTGCGTGTGCGTGCACTCGTGGACAAGAAGTTCTTACTGTAAAGGCCACTTTTATAGAGCCAGCCCACATGATGAAACATCATACCGCAGTTTAACTTGGATCCCATTGAGACACAGTGTACTGACTGTTTTATCTGTAAACTGTGTTTATTTCAGAGGCTAGATGTTAGTCTAACCCAGGCCCTGCACCAGGAATATGACAGATGATTCAGACGACTGATTCTATAGCCTCACGAATGTCATCCGTGAGCGGGATGGCCTACTCAAGTATAGTGATGATTCCCACACTGACAATGATTGTTATCCGTTTATAATTTCATCATATTTTAATGTAGCACATGCCCCTAAAATGGATAGTGCTCAACTTTTGCCCATTTGCATTTCATTAGAAAACCATATCAGCATAGGAAGTTACGACTATGTAACAAAACTGAATGACTTTTTAACTTATATGGAGACAGCTGTTTGGCTATGAAAACAGTTTCAGTGCTCGTGTACTTAGCCATCATACTTTGATCTTGCTGAAAACCTTTTGAAATCTCTGATGTTGTAAATTTAAAACATGCATGTGTCAACAAAGTTTAATTCACGTCTATGTGAGCACCACTGAAGAAGTTCTTGACGATCCATGAACATATTTGCTAAATCCTTAAATCATAAAGATTATTAGCTTAGAATGGTTTGTTAAATATATACTCATGCCAATAATGGTTGTCACCCCCTTCAATTTTTTTAATTGGAGAGGGGGTGGGGGTTGGGGGTGTGAGGTGTGTGTGGGGTTGGGGTGGGGAGGGTGGTGACAACCGTTATTGGCATAAGTATATTATCATTTAGGCATCTTGTACTTTTAATTCTTACCAAACAGATATATTTGTAATGCCAGATGGTACTTCAAGAAAAGATATAGTTTACACTATGAACAAAGACTGCGTTGCGCCAAATATAAATACATTTTATTTACATACTCTCCCCAAAAAGAAATGCATAGGCGATGTTGATACATGACATTTCAAATATTTTTATAATTTCGCCATTATAGTGCTCGTTTGTGTACATGGAACGAATGCAAAGCGTAATATACGCATCTTCGGAAATGTTAATGCATGTTGACGTTCGAAAGTGCCAACTTGCATGAAAATGCCACGGAAAAAATGGGGTTTTCAATATGCACGTGTAGTTCTTAGGAATCATGAGCAGGGACATTGCTTATATAAGGCCCTTTTGCTTTAAAGTGGACATTGGCATCTTTTGGCTAACAGCAAGAATATCGTTATGCTGCGACTCACTGCTGTAAATCGAACTGATACACGCAGACATCTAACTTAGTGTGCATTCAGGACAATTTAACTGTTATTCGAGACAGAGATGAAATTTTAAAGGGCCACTGATCCAGAGCAATTACCGTAGACTGGTTGTTGCTTTTGTCATTGTTTTTCTCCCGGGAGTACCCGGATGATATCCCAGAATTCATGATTGGTTCGTTGCCTCTGCTGCGCCACCCTCATGCACAATTGATAGTATAAGTATAGACTGATCAACAAAGATGAAATCTTTTTTACTCGATAATCTTGATTTTGTTGTAAAATTATGTAGACTGTGATGAATAATTTGGATTCTTATAAAAAACAAAATCACTTTGATAAAAATGCTGATTTTGATGTAAAATTTTGATTTCATAGTAATGTTGACTTTATAAAAATGTTACCGTAAATGGATGTAGAATTTGATTTAGAAATAGTTTGACCTTGAATTTGGTGAGAAGCCTGATATAATAGCATTGTTTGAAAGTAAGGCTAACTAAGTACATGGGGAGTCTTGGGGAGAGTAGTGAGCTTGGGTTCACTACTAGTCAATCTGAATGTTGTATTAAATGGCATTATTTTGATAACAAATGAAAACATTTTAAGTTTAACCATCTGCCAGTGGTACAAGATGTTAGGACTGAAATAACGAAGTCAATGTACGTCTTTATATTCAGTCTTATAATCCTAATTAGTTTATTATCATATTTGTATGCATTTTGAAACTTAATAAAATGCACACGATCTGCTTATACTTAGTGAATTTATAAACATGACTGTAATATCTAGACACCTTATAGATTGCCAACTTGTATCACGTTTCACACACACGCCCTACGTCCTAAGTGCGACCTAGTGTATGTTGTCGGTCCATTTCGCTTCACGGCAAAAAAAATATAATGATTCTGTTGTTGTTGAGACTAAAGTTATAGGAACAATACCAGGCTATTACCTTGTTCGGGGAATGTATCCATCCATATCCACATAAAGGAATGAGATGCCATTCATCTGCAGCTGACAAAGAATCCTGTTCCATGTCACGTGTCTTTTAACAGTCTAATATGCGAAAAAGTGATCTATCGTTTCAGGTTTTCACATTGGTGTATCCCATTGGTCAGCCAAGATAGCACACCTGGCAACTAGTTGCATGATGTTCGCCATTCTTTAAAAATCCTTTGATCGATGTTTGATTTGAAACTCAGCTGATAATTCCTCTTGCTGCACTGCCATGCGCATATTACATAATAATAATTTTGCCACATCAGACCTCAATTTATAATGAGGAGTATTGGGCCGACACTGTTTTGAGGATACGAACGTATAGAACTTCATTGTTACATAAGAAATATATATAAGCATTTACTGTGTGCTTAGTTAAAAAGTGTATATACCTAAGTAGAATTTCAGATTTTTTTAAGCAGTGGCAAAGTGGGGTTGTTTAGTTTATGGATTCAAATATATTAAATGTAAAATTTCAGATTTTTAGCAGTGGCAAAGTACCGGGTTGTTTAGTTTATGGATTCAAATATATCAAATGTGTGTTTTTTCCCGTGTCCGTCATATCATAAGCATACTTAATAGACATCATATTTTTACATGATTAAATATCATTTAAACAATAGGATCAAATTGGATCAGTCACTATACCATCCAAACACCTGAAAATCTGAAAAAGCCTACACTGCTGGGATACTTTATCACAGTCCCCATGTCTGCCCCTCGGGTCCAAGAACTACCGCAGTAGCCAGTCCCATGTCGGGATATTTTCAAAGGGGCAGTAGCCCAGACCCCCATGTCCGCCTGGTAGGACATCTGATGGGGCATCCACCCTTCCTAATGTCCCACTGATTAGGTCGAAGAAAGTCTGCCGCCCCGGTCGAAGTGGACAGTAGCCCAGTCCCCGTGTCCGCCCGAGGGCAGGTCGGGAGCAGTAGCCCAGTCCCCATATCCATCCGCGGTCGGGGAGCAGTAGCCCAGTCCCCATGTCGCCCTCGGTCGAGGGGGAGCAGTAGCCAGCAGGTAGCCCGAGCTAGCCAGTCCCAGTGTCCGCCCGGTCGAGGAGCAGTAGCCAGTCCCCATGTCCGCCCGGTCGAGGGAGCAGTAGCAAGTGTCGCCCGGTCGAGGGGCCAGCCCAGTTGTCCGCCCGGTCGGTGGAGCAGTAGCCCAATGTCCCGTGTCCGCCCGGTCGAGGGCAGCCATCGGTCGAGGGAGCAGTAGCCCAGTCCCTGTGTCCGCCCGGTCGAGGGTCGAGGGAGCCGTGCCCAGTTCAGGGAACAGTAGCCAGTCCCCATGTCTGCCCGGTCGAGGGCGCAGCAGTAGCCATTAGCCCAGTCCCCATGTCCGAGAGAGCGGCAGCCCGATCTGTAGCTCAGTCCCAGTGTCCGCCCCGGTCGAGGGAGCAGCCAGTAGCCCTGTCCCCATGTCCGTCACGGTCGAGAACGTGATAGCCAGTCCCCATGGAAACACAGTAGCCAGTCCCCATGTCCGGTCGAATCGAGGGAGCTCCCCGTGTCCGTCACGGTCGAGGGAGCAGTAGCCCAGTCCCCATGTCCGTCACGGTCGAGGAGCAGTCAGTGTCCGCACGGTCTTTAAGCTAGGTTTCGTAATTAGACTGTTGGCTGGAAACATTAATCGCTCTGGATCAGTGGCCCTTTAAGGATTCACATACTTCCAAACACTGACCTATAGAGAAGGTCGTACCCCATATACTCTATGCACACATTTTAACTAATGACTTATTGACATACATAATATAAACTAAACTATAATGGATTCCGAGTAATAAGCACGGCTAACATTAAGAAGGGGTTGTAGCCTGGTGTATAGTACATCTCCAAGACGCAGTGCTGATGAAGTAGGAATATACTTCCAAACGTTGGATGATGCAGGTCATCCATCCCAGTGATGTAGATTGATGCTTATGATGTCAGTCACTGGATTGTCTGGTCCAGATTAGTTACATTTTCTAGCTGGTATATTGCTGAGTGTGGCGTTAAGCACAAACAAAGAACGTTGGTTCTCTACTATTCCTGCCACACTCAGACATTATGAACCAATGATATTCAATCATAGGATCATAGTAACGCAGTCAAATTTCAAAACCAAGAAAAATAGCCGTGGGTTCCTGAAATTATCAACATAGCTATTTTTATTTTGTCGATAACAAACATAGAACCGGCCTTTGTAAAGTAGTCTTGATCAATGTCCAGAAAACATCCCGTCTAATGGATTCCCGGAGACGCGTTCTATAATTTGTCCAAGTTCATCCAGTATGTTATTGTCCCGAAGGCAAAGTTGTCATGGTAACAATGTACAACGTGATTCTGAAATACGTTATTGATACAAAAAGGAAAGTGTGCACCATATGACCTTCAGATTATCAAAGCACGCATACGTCCGTTAACAAGAGGGGTTTCACAGTAAAATCAGACATTTTGAAACAACGTAAAATAATATTGACCAATAACTGTCGGGACAAATACCTTATAATTAGATAGGAATGTAACCTGTTGCATAAAATACAATTTTCTGTCGTAAAACTTGTGATACTACAATTTTATCGTGCATTCACGTTATAAGGTCACGCTAAACAAGTCTGATGAGGCCAGCGATGTATCCACAAACATTGTAGTCTCAGCCCAGACTATCAACTTTCTAAATATAATGTCTTTCTCCACATATGCAGATACTGATGATTTATGATGGTTCGAAAATCGGGGTTTCCATACCTAGTTGCTTCACCACAGAGCGCACACATCCGTTCACCAAGGTCTAAAGAACCCGTGAAGATCCTTGTTAGAATTGGTCTTCAGCAACCCATGCCTGTCATAAGAGGTGACTAACGGTGGTCAGGCTGGCTGATTTGGTTGACACATGTCATCGTATCCCAGTTGTGTAGATCGATGCTCATGCTGTCGATCACTGGGTTGTCTGATCCAGGTGCGAGTATTTACAGACCGCAGTCATATAGCTGGAATATTTCTGAGTTCGGCTTTAAAAAACCAAAAAAAAAAATCAAGTTGAAGTTGGATATTCACATATTAGCTTCATGACACATTCAGAACAAAGTCACTTGCCCGAGGAAACACAAACAATATTCATGTTTTTCTAAACGTGTTTCGGTGTAACGCAAGACGAGGCACTGGAATCACTCGGCAGCTTGGTATTTTTAAGCAATAAAACATTCATCGATTTTCAGATAATGGAACGTTGATACTATTTCTGCAACTTCTTGCTAATGATTACTAATGCGATCTACCGACTCTGAGAGTGACGTGATATATATTTTTTCCAACCTCCATTTCCGCGTCATCTGCAAATGTGATGAATTGCTATATTACCTGGCCCATACAATGAATTCGTTCCAATTCTCTGCAAATCGTGACTGCGGTGATACTCCGTTGTTCCGCACACCTCATAACACAATTTTGGTTTCCAAAGGCGTTGAAAGTTATTCTGCCGCTGAAGAGTGCAGGTAGGTGCCATGTAGTCGAGGCGTTCGCTCGTTATGCCGCTTGTTCGGGTTCAATTCCATACATGGGCACAACGTGGGAAGCCCATTACTGCTCACTCCGCCGTGACATTGCTGATTTGTTTCTAAAAGCGTCATATAACCATTAATATTTTGCGGAAATCTCACAAAGAGCTCCTTCGTCCAGCGAAAAGAATCGCTTTACCCATTCTGGTGAGACTTATATGTTGCAGTAACAACAACTTGAATACATTTAATTAAATTCTTTATTGTCCAAGTTTTCACATACCCTTGCGGAGAAAAATAAACAGTTTCAACGAAGGACAAATAAAAGGCACCTGTTCCAGCTGACCTGTGCACGAGATCCCTCACCATTTGACATTGCCGGACACTTGAGGCTCCGTGCCAGGCGCCCCATAGAGGTTAGATTACATAGCATGACGTCATTCACGTGACATTCATCCTTTCACACAAGCAACTCACTCACGTGACGGTAGGAAACATGTGGAAGGCAGAAGTCACACATCTTATGCATTGCTATATACCAGAATGTGAACAAGAATGTGGCTTTGTTAATTGTACCCCTTCTCTTAAGCATCGATGGTTAAGACGAGAAAGTAATATCTTGTAAAATGAACTCTTTGATGATGAAGATATGATGATAGATACCCTTTGTTGGAATGACCAACCCGCCGATATGAAATTGGTAAGGCTTCGTCACCCATCCCATCTTTCCGTAATCCAAGATGGCCTTTAGCGTTACAACATCCTACCACTGACGGAAAGGAGTAACAGGTGAATATATATTTTGGTTGTAATGGAACCAATTCCTTTGGCTTTGGTTAAGAATGTATTACAACATTTCATCGGATTTAATATGATATGAATTGAAAATGCAATAGATGTCGTTTATCCAGACTTTCATTACAAACGTACATATGACAAACAACCCAAAGCGACTACAGACACGCTGGATAATCGATCGAGATTTATTTTAGATATTACGGTATAGATCTTCCCCAAACACATAAATTTACATTCCGAATGCCCTGGCATGATTTATAATAATATTTAAACGTATGCAGGATGCCATATCATGGGTAGTCTGTGACACGTATAATGATTGTATGTTAAGGACACATACATGGAATGCATGATCTGTAACGAACTACAGAAACTAGTGTTTGACGTTCCCCTGGAGACCGGAGACTGCGCATGTATCCATGTAAACACTATAGCTTCAGAATCTTCAGCCCACATGCAGTACCATGAGCTGAAGATCAGAGTGTAAACCTACAGCTTCAGAATCTCCAGCCCACATGCATACCATGAGCTGAAGATCAGAGTGTAAACCTATAGCTTCAGAATCTCCAGCCCACATGCAGTACCATGAGCTGAAGATCAGAGCGTAAACACTACAGCTTCAGAATCTCCAGCCCACATGCAGTACCATGAGCTGAAGATCAGAGTGTAAACACTATAGCTTCAGAATCACCAGCCCACATGCAGTACCATGAGCTGAAGATCAGAGTGTAAACACTATAGCTTCAGTATCACCAGCCCACATGCAGTACCATGAGCTGAAGATCAGAGTGTAAACCTACAGCTTCAGAATCTCCAGCCCACATGCAGTACCATGAGCTGAAGATCAGAGTGTAAACACTATAGCTTCAGAATCTCCAGCCCACATGCAGTACCATGAGCTGAAGATCAGAGTGTAAACACTATAGCTTCAGTATCACCAGCCCACATGCAGTACCATGAGCTGAAGATCAGAGTGTAAACACTATAGCTTCAGTATGACATGCAGATGAGCTGAAGTCAGTAAACACTATAGCTTCAGTATCTCCAGCCCACCAACAGTACAGTATCATGAGCTGAAGATCAGTGTAAACACTATAGCTTCAGTATCCAGACATGCAGTACCATGAGCTGAAGATCAGAGTGTAAACACTATAGCTTCAGTATCACCAGCCCACATGCAGTACCATGAGCTGAATATCAGAGTGTAAACACTATAGCTTCAGTATCACCAGCCCACATGCAGTACGATGAGCTGAAGATCAGAGTGTATACAATATAGCTTCAGTATCACCAGCCCACATGCAGTATCATGAGCTGAAGATCAGAGTGTAAACACTATAGCTTCAGAATCTCCAGCCCACATGCAGTACCATGAGCTGAAGATCAGAGTGTAAACACTATAGCTTCAGTATCTCCAGCCCACATGCAGTACGATGAGCTGAAGATCAGAGACATCTCGTCGAGTTGCATGGTTAGTTTGTGTTATCTGGTAAGTGGTTTTCATTGTGCTAGAAAGATTCAATATAAACTACAAGGCAAGATGACTGGACATAACATAACATAAGCATAACATTTTTAACGGAGAAATCCGAATAATTGCGAACCAACCCGTCATATCCAAAAATGACAAGGCTTTTCTGTGTACCTCAACAGTAAAATGGTATGACATATAACGTTTAAAACTCTCATGAACAATCCAATACTCCATATCTGCATATCTCCGATGGAGTTATCACGGTCTTCACAAGTGAAGGAAATAAATACAATCTATTAACATATAATACACATCTGGTGGTTAATCAAATATATCAACCAGGTAAACACAATGGTGATGAAACCTGAAAGTTACCATCAGTAGAGGGAGACAATCACCTTACTGTGACGAAACCAGATTTCAGTTACCTCCCTTTATGAATATGGCTGACGGCAGTGATATGTCGTGAAAAGATGAATTAAATTTTAAGCGACGAACGTTTTCGGTGGAAACTGGAAGACGAATATCTTCACCTCATTACGCTCACCATTTGCGACTGCACTTCATTATTGCTTTAGGACATAACATGGGACAATTGTCCCCACTTATCCAAACCAATCCGATCCGATCACAAAATTGTAACACTGAAAGTACTCTGTGGACCGAAGAATCATGATTCAAACAGTATGGAAAGTTCTGATGTGATTCAAGTTCCCCTTATTCATATCTTGGCTTGTAAAAGCCACGTCTCCACGGAAAGAAAGGGCACCATGAACGATATCCCGTTTCTTTGGCCCAGTATATCATTGAGAGGCAAGGCACGACGGTTGCATGGCAAGCCCTGACGTCCTCAGGTTATCACAGATGACGTTGCAAAATTCACTTCCGGTACTGTACATCCGGTCACGCGTCTCAGAATTCTTTGTCCCAGCCAGTGAGATCGTCTGGCGGGGGTTCCTCCTCGTCTTCGGGGTAGTCGTCAAAGTTGGACGTATCCGTGGCAGACTTCACCTGGGGTGCAGAACAGAAGGGAGTCAGAAGGGGATACTTATCACGTCATATACACTAGCATTGCAAATTTTATCTAAAAATTACTTGATATATGAGAGACCATATATCGGCGTATCGTCTCTAGATGTACATAAAATTACAATATTAATATTAACCCACACTAACTCGGGCTGCGAGTTAGTATGATCCAAGGGAGTTGTATGATCGGGACGTCGGGTTGAGGGTCCGGGGGTCGGCGTGGGGGTGGGGTCGGAGGATGTCATAGACGTGAGTAGAGGCGACATACGAAACCAAGTAAACCCAACTATATATCACTTCCTAAAGGACGCTATGGTATACGGGATCCTATAGACAATTTAATACATCAAAATTGATACGGAATACTTGTAAAACCTCAAAACAAATTCAAACTTGTATCTACAACCTGGAATATTTTGTTACAATATCTCAATGTTGAGGATCAGTACAGACCAATATATCTGCAATATAGCTGACCACGACACACTCGCACTTTTAGCAGTAACAGCATATTCCAGTAATTGTGAAATCAGCGCCTTGTCTGATGTGCCGTGTCACAGCATGCTTTTCAAGCCATCAAAGGCTTGTCCGCTTACCGAAGGGATGATAGGTGGTTTGACGTTCCTGTTTCGGAGGCCGTCCCAGTTGAAGCTCTCGAACCACGCATGTTTTTGAATCTCCCGTATTCCACTGCGACCAAATCCGAGTCTCTCCATGGGATTATCCCTGAAATAAAAAACATACTTGAACATATTTGTAAACTTTTTTTTAAAAAGTCAAAGCTTTGATCTAAGACTTGGCCAATCACAAAGGACGAGAAACATATGTACATGTTCATTTTTTTTGTATTTCTTTCTAAATTCGAATGTTATATTAGTTTGCCGATGTGAGATGTTTCGTAATATTCAGGGCCGCCATATAGTTATAATATTGATTAATATTGATCACTGCAGCGTATACACCCCCTTCCTAAAAAAAGCAAAAGAAAACGTAAAAAAGCACAACAAGAAAGCACAACAAGAAAAAAACAACCTAAAACGAACAGAAAAAAAGATAAAAGAACAAAGGAAAGCAGAAAGAAATCCCATAAATAAAAAAACACAAACTAAAACCAAAGGAAAGACAAAATACAAGTCAAACACATAACACATAAAGGTTTGCCATACAATAATGTCTGAAGGTTTTCCGGGAGATCAACCCAACTCACGCAAGGATTCTTCAAAGCAAGGCATTCCCTAACTATTTAAGCTATCACCGACTCTCGTTGCCGTCTCCGTTCTGAAATATTGATATTGACGAGACAGGCTACATTAACGTCTGATATGGGCATCCCTTGTAGATTTAATTTTTATGGCAGCTTGTCACTCAAATGCGATAACATATTGGTAGGGAATGTATTCCTCTGCACTCTCTCGTGTTCACACGTTACTTACACAGATACGTAATTTCCTGTAGCTGGTAAAGCCTGAATGCAATTACGATGTCCTAACGAAGAATGATAAACTGGATTTACTGTGTTACGGTAACATCTGCAGGCTATGTTGACGAAGTGTATAAATTGCACCGGAGTATCTTTTAGTGTAAATGAGTAAATTAGATTAGGTGTGAATATATACAGTATGTATGAAGTATATTACTGAAGAAGTTCGGTAATGTCGAGTGAAATAGATTGAATACAACAGATACGATACGTTTGTCTGGCTAGCTTTGTATATCTCGAATAAAGAACTATTTCTAGGTGTTATTGGTACTCTGTTTTGTCGTCTTTACGTTGATACATTCTGACAAGCATAAGAGAGGCTGAATATCATCTGAAAACGAGGTTGCAAATGTCAGGTCTCAACGAGTAATCTTCGCTCAAGAATACAGTAAATCATATCGACCTTGAAAGCCGCTGTTCCGGATGCTCGCTCAGAAGGATGCGTAGAGCAAGGTACAAGGTATAAACATTGATTTATCATACAAAAGGCAATATCTTACATAAAAGCAGCTGCTGTTCAACGACAACAAGTAATACTAGACTACAAATACATGATGGAATCCCATATATCAAACAGTCTTCGATCTCACATGTGTACAACGCCAGCCCTGGTTCTAAGCTTAATATATGTTGGTACAGATACAAGCAGGGAGTCGAATGTACAAGATGCCGCCACATACAATCAACGTCCTTGTTACTATCAGCCATCAATATGCATTTTCATAAATGTTTGCCATTTAATGCATGCAATATTTGCAGTTACATGTGGGCGGTATTTTCTCTATATAATGCTTCCAGTATTTACCAGCAGTATTTGCAGTAACACGTAAACAGTAGTACCTTCTCTGATATATAACCAGTTTTGCTTTTTAAGGGGGCAAGACATTTAAAAACAGTTGCCCTTACAACGTCAAACAGTAATTTTAAACATAATAAGGATACGACCTGTCACCTACATCACGCAAAACGACGTACACCCACGCTCTCTCATTCACCCGAAACATACAACCGCAATATGCACTCTCTCATTCACCCATATAGCACTCTCTCATTCACCCGCAATAAGCACTCTCTCATTCATCTGCAACATACAACCACAATAAGCACATTTTCATTCACCCGCAACATACACCCGCAATAACCGCTCGCTCATTGATCCGAAACATACAACCGCAATAACCAATCTCCCATTCACCCGCAACATACAACCGCAATAAGCACTCTCTCATTTATCTGCAACATACAACCGCAATAAGCACACTTTCGTTGACCCGCAACATACAACCACAATAAGCACACTTTCATTCACCCGCAATAAGCACTCTCTCAATCATCTGCAACATACACCCACAATAAGCACACTTTCACTCACCCGCAACATACACCCACAATAAGCACACTTTCACTCACCCGCAATAAACACTCTCTCATTCATCTGCAACATACAACCGCAATAAGCACACTTTCATTTACACGCAATAAGCACTCTCTCATTCATCTGCAACATACAACCACAATAAGCACACTTTCATTCACCCGCAACATACACCCGCAAAAACCGCTCGCTCATTGATCCGAAACATACAACCGCAATAACCAATCTCCCATTCACCCGCAACATACAACCGCAATAAGCACTCTCTCATTTATCTGCAACAAACAACCGCAATAAGCACACTTTCGTTGACCCGCAACATACAACCACAATAAGCACACTTTCATTCAACCGCAATAAGCACTCTCTCATTCATCTGCAACATACAACCACAATAAGCACACTTTCATTCACCCGCAATAAGCACTCTCTCATTCATCTGCAACATACAACCGCAATAAGCACACTTTCATTTACCCGCAACATACAGCCGCAATAAGCACACTTTCATTCAACCGCAACATACAGCTGCAATAAGCACACTTTCATTCACCCGCAATAAGCACTCTCTCATTCATCTGCAACAAACAACCGCAATAAGCACACTTTGATTCACCCGCAACATACACTCTCATTCATCTGCAACATACAACCACAATAAGCACTTTCATTCACCTGCAACATAAACCCGCAATAAGCACTCTCTCATTCATCTGCAACATACGGCCGCAATAAGCACACTTTCACTCACCCGCATCATATACCCGCAATAAGCACTCTCTCATTCATCTGCAACATACAACCGCAATAAACACACTTTCATTTACCCGCAACATACAACCGCAATAAGCACACTTTCATTAATACATAATAGTCATCTAGAAAACAAACCATCTCTGCTCTAACGTCCATAGAGGTACATTCTCCACTGGAAGATAACCACCGCCTTAACTACAATAACGCCCCGGTATCTGTTTACACAGTTCCAATGCCGCTGCATTACCCCAAACACTTGACACTGTCTGTTTATAAAGGAGGAATTAAACACCACCCTGTCAGTAACTCACCATGTGTGTGGCGCATGGCAGCACGCCCAAACAAAGACCGGGGGTAATTTAACGCAACCGAAGGGGAACATTTTTCAGAAATGATTCCAGGCCAGTTTTGGCCATCACAGGGAAGCTTCTACTGATACCGGAAATACAAATGGCGATCAAAAACGTCTGGTCTGCTCAAAAGCCATAAAATGGTCACCTGCATTTTCTTGGATACCGACAAGGTAATACTACGCCTCGGTACTCAATGTTCGAGTGCTGTCGAAAGAAATGAAAACTTTTAATGGCTCGGATACAATTTACCGACGTCCGTCCCGCTCATTTTACACGCAACGTTCCAGTAGAGTCCCCGTTAACTCGTCAACGTAACGCGCAAGTGGTGTCAGTTGAAATCGCTAGTTGAGATATTTCGGATGTTTCAGTTCAACACGGACATACAGAAAGAAACGTTCATTTTTTAAGGATAGAGGAGGCACACGCTCTTTATATATTTGTTTGTTCTGCACACAATCTCATAGGATGCCAATTACGGAGAAACAGGTGCTCGAAAAAAGCACACTTCATTATGGTAGTGTAAGCCAGTGATGACTGAGAAATCTGGTAATTGTTATCACAATGATGTACCTGGTTGAAATGCACGCCGTTTTACCACACGGTATTTGGTTGTAATGAGATGGAAAAAAGTATTCCATCAATTCGGAACGGAATTGCAAATAAACTCGAAACGTAGGAATGAGATATGATAAAAATCTAGCCAATAATATTTGGCACTCTTTCCTTCGTCCTTCCTGCATAATCTTACCAACAGTGTATTTACATATTTCTGTCTATATGAATGATACGTGTATATATATCTAACATATTTTACAGAAAATAGTGTTCATAAAAAAATAATCATAAAATATAATGAAAAGGAGCCCAGAGACGTTCATTTTCAGAAACTGTGGAAATCTTGCATGGACTTTCTTGGATATATACTTCCTTTCAACAGTTTAGACTCACTTAAAACACTCACTATATGTTTTGCATATATATATATATATATATATATATATATATATATATGGTTACACAGAAGATTGATTTCTCCACTAACTTGGGGAACCAACTGCAAACCTTATGCATCAACTTGCTGAAAAGCATGTGCAAATATCGTGCGTAAAGTGTTGGCGTAAAGTGTTGTTAAAAATTCGCCAATTACGAATTTGTTTTACAATACATCAGTTCATGTGTAAACAGTACCTTTAAACAATATGGAATATTTTTGCAAAATCCAGTTTAGAACAGTTGCCTGAAGTAAGTGGCTATATTTACACTAGTGAGTCTACACTTTTGAAAGGAAGTATATTTGTTTCAGTTAAGGTCAGTATGACAGACTAATCTAACCTGTGATCACTGTGACTTACAAATGTAGTATGCTATTGTATCATATCCAAGTGTGAAACAAACTACGTCTCAAACGTGGGTAACAGTCACTTATATATTACCCATCAAAAGTTTAGACTTAGCTTAAATCAATCACTGTATATTTATGTATGTACATATGGTTACAACGAAGATGACCAAACCTTATGCAGATTAATTGCGCGAGGATCATGCATCAAATTGCTGAAAAGAATGTGCAAATAACGTGCATGTGAACAGCTGCGTTTTGGTGTAAAAGTTTGATAAATAATCGGCATTTTTCATTATATATTGAACACATGACAATAAACTTTTCAACGTCACGAATTTGTCTTACAATACACCAACTCATGTATAAACAATACCTTTAAACTGTATGGATTATTTACGAAATTTAGTTCAGAACAGTTGACTGAAGTAAGTGGCTACATTTACACTAGTGAGTCTAAACTTTTGAAGGGGAGTATATATCAAAGCTAAGGTAGCGTTCTGCTAAATCATCATACACCGTTACAGACAGAAGCGTTAAATGACTATACCATGTACTTCCCGATAACATCCCAACCTGTAACACCGATTTCCATCTTCGGTAAGCTGATCATAACAGTAAATTAATTAAGACAGGACTATTTGCTCCGACATCTAGCCCCCACTTATGGTTGTCAGTTAAAAGTACATCCTCTGACCCCCTGACCAGACGGGTCCACTGTAGGTCGTCGGTCTAACATTACATTGCATTAGCTCCTCTCTATCCCACCTAGCAATCCGATAGCAATCAGGTCTACAATGGCACCGCTAATAGCCAAAACAAATGTCCGGTTTCACCCATTTACCTGCATAGCTTTTTAATCAAACTTTGAGCGTTTTTGGTGATTCGCCTTGGAAAGTCTATGGCGTCGATGCCTTTTAGGATGAGGTTGTACGTCTTCATCGGATCTGGACCAGCAAACGGTGGGCTGAAAGAGAACGAGACAGATTCTCAATCACATTCAATTGACTTTTAATCTAAATACTTGTGTCTAGGTTTCATGACTAAACGAATTATGACAGTTGTGGCGAAGTAACGCCGGGGCCAGCTTCCTTCTCAAAGATCCTTTCGTCCTCAGATTTGATTTCAGCTGCATTTAAAAAATGATATTACAGATAATGCATTAAACTTCAGAGCTTAATACAACTGAATAACACCGGCTTAATACAGGAAATATAACCTCGCCTGCATGTCTGTAAAATTTCCTTTTATATTATCAATTAGACAGTCATGTTTACCTGCTACCTCCGAAAAATGTTCATGCAGGAACGTTCTAGAAACCCGGTTTCCCAACACAACGTTGTAGGGACAGTTGTTTACATTGACAAAATACGACTGGTTATCTCACTGCGGCACGATAGGTAAGGCTATATCCTTTAGAATGACGTCCAATCACATGCAAAGCAAGTTGCTGTTTAAAGTAAGTTCTTCACAGGAACATTTGGAGCAAGTCAAGCCCGGGAACTTCATCATGTTGCCACTGGTGCGGAAATGGGCTCCACATGGCTGCCATAACACGTTTCGAAACCTTTACTAAGGTCGTGGATGTTCTTACAAGATCAAACATGTCAGTGAGTGAATGAGTTTAGTTTTACGCCGCTTTTAGCAATATTCCAGCAATATCACATAGGTGGACACCTGAAATGGGTTTCACACATTGTGCCCTTGTGGGGGATCGAATCCGGGTCTTTGGCGTGACGAGGAACGGTTTAACCACTAGGGTACCCCACCGCCACCAAACATGTCAGATCAATTCACATGACTGTCTTTGAAGGTTTCTTGGAAAGATCATGCTCGATTGTACCTAAACATCATGAAATATAGACACCATAGGCTTGAGTTGCTGGACCTGTGCTCAGTATGAAGGGACAGTTAAATATAGGACGACGGTCATCCCTATCGTCGTAACACGTTCACCATGGGCCAAGAAGTGGTGTTGCAGTAGACATCAATGTGGATAATGCTTACTGTTTTTCATATAACATCTACACACGTGTCAACTCTTCACCTGGTACAGTTTGGAAGCCCTCTCAGAGCTACGAGTCATGTTATGGTTACAAATCACAGGTGCTAATGTACACCTTTTAACTGACAAGTATCTACGTAATGGAAGAACCGGTTGATGTGAAGTACAAAGTTTTGTTTACCGGTTTGAGAAATTATTAATTACTTTGAAATCGAGTTTACTCTTCACTCAGAAGTTGCATTAATAAATCAGAGGGGCAGGTTTCTTCCTTCGCACTTGCTGACGAGGCACCGCAATTCTTCCATGAAGTTCCTCTTATAACCAACATGTAACCACGACATGCTAACGAGCACTTCAAAGGACCCGGGGAACACAGGTGTGCACTACGCAAACCTGACTATATTTAAGCTCCCCTTCCCCTGCTGGGGTTATCACCAATATCCACTTATTACAACGGACGTCCGCACTTAGGGTTTAAAGTACAGAGTGGTTGAATGGAATTGTTACCCCCCATGACGGCGCGGTCGGGTTGGTACGAACGCCGGCACTAAATAATCTGAAAACAGCGCACGTAAGCCTAGTCAGCTGTTAGCGTCTGACAACAGATGAAGATAGTGGAACGTAACTTGGGAGCCTGGCGTGGTTCATCATAAGTAATGTCTGTTTAAATTCTTTACATCACCTGTTGGGTATGGTTTGTGGGGACGAAATATTTTCCTCTTCCAGTTCAAGCAATGGTGCTGTTTCCCTATAACTTTAATTACAGTGCGGAACTAGTGGTACTACTTCTTTGAGTGGCATTTTTAGAAGTTGGAGAGTGAGATAAGGGCAAACTTTATGGATAGAAAGCTTCCTTATTCAGGTGATGCGACGTTTCGATACAGATTCTTGTACCGTCCAGGTATCGCAACGTCGCATCACCTGAATAAAGAAGTTGTTCATCTATGAAGTTTGTCCTAAGTGGTACGATGATTTTGGGCCTTACTTTTGTACTGCCATTTACTGCTATAACAATGCAGCGCGATACGTTCTACACTATATTGCATACGTTTTCTCTTCAGTAACATGATTTTCTGATTGTGTTTTATTTCGAAATGAACATTAAAGTCGGACAATTGCACATTGTGACAACTTCGTAGTCAGCCGAGTGAGATTAGTTTTACGCAACTTTTAGCAATATTCCAGCAATATCACGGGGACACCAGAAATGGGCTTCACATATTGTACCCATGTGGGGAATCGAACCCGTGTCTTCGGCGTGGCGAGCTAACGCCTTAACCACTAGGCTACCCCACCGCCCAGGCATATCAGCGTTGTGAAACTTATATATCAGAAACATGATACAGCGTCATTATCTGTTGGAGGGCAAATTATGTAAGCTTTTCCTTGACTTTGCACGTGTTTGTGATGGGTGCCGCCGATTGGGCAGGAAACGCTTACCTTTACCCAAACACCATATGATAATGATTCATTAACACTTGCTCATTGTAAGGTCGGAGTCGTCCAGTCTCATCGACTCATTAATTTCTCATGACTATGGAAAGGTTTTGCCGCTTTTATTTGTCTCTGTCATTGATGAACAAAAAGACAATCAGCTTGTAACCCGAAGAGAGTACAAATTGTATGGATGGGAAAATACTACTGACGCGGAAGAGGCGACTAACGGTATGGTGTTGCTGTTTATTGGATTGAAAGACGCTTATGTAGCCATTAATATTGTATGTTGAAAACGGACACCTGATATTTACTCATTTGGCAGCTTCTCGAAATCCATTAACACCTCCGTGTATTCTTCAGATGGACTCCTGTCTCACTGGATACACCATATAGTCAGCCTACAATCTTCCCTGCTGTGCCATATATAGTTTCAACAGTTATAATTTCATGTAATGATCTGTCGTTCTAATAACTTGGTGTCTTAACACATTTGATTGAAAAACGATTAAGGCTTATTAGAATTTAGCTGAAAGGTATACATCGCTTATGTTTCAGCATCAATTATTCATGACGCCAGACATATATCACACATTGAAAGTTCTCATATGTCCCTGTGGGTGATATGTCCAACTTATAACGTATCCCTGTACTGTCATCCATAGCGAGTGTAATGAAGGTTTGCATGTCTGTTTTATACTACTAAAATGTTGAGGACAACACTATTCATCCAAATACAATAAAATGGCAGTTTAACTGTAGTTATATGAAAGTCCTTAACTTTAAGTTTATGAGAACAGAATACCGACCGAATGAAGGGACCGCCTAATTATCCGTACAAGGAAGATACTGACTTACGTTGTCACTCAGAACTCGGTCAACAGGACCTCGCTAATGTTCAGTATTGTGTTGTCTTTCATCAGATATCCGTGATGTCTTTACTTCGTGGTGCAATATGGTTCGCCTAGAAGTTAAAGCGTTCACCCTTCATGACTAAACCCTGTATCCTAATCCAATATGATTACAATGGATAAAACTCATTTCTGGTTTCCTCCCGACACACCTGGAATATTGCTTAAATAGTGAGTGAGTTTAGATTTACACCGCTTTAAGCAATATTCCAGCAATGTCACGGCGGGGGGACACCAGAAATGGGCTTCACACATTGTATCCATGTGGGGAACCGAACCCGGGTCTTCAGCGTAGAGCGAACGCCTTAACCATTAGGCTACCTCGCCGCCCCTTAAAGCAGTGTCAAGAGAGCAAACTCTTTAACTGAATTCGTGGTGACGTACCTGCCGGTGAGGAGCTCGTACATGAGGATACCGAGTGACCAGTAGTCTGCAGAGATGTCGTGGCCTTTGTTGAGGATAATCTCCGGGGCCACATATTCCGGCGTTCCACAGAATGTCCATGTCTTCCTGCCATGACCAACCCTTTTAGCGAACCCGAAGTCAACCTGGGAACAGAAGGAAATACGGACGCTTTACGCGGGCGATCGAGAATGCTTTCGCTTGAAGATACCCTTGATGATGTTAGTCCCCCAGACATGTGTTTTATCTCGAGAAATACCATCATCTAATACAAGCCGTAATGACGAAAATGGGAAATATATGGACAAGACGATTTCCAATACATGTATCTAACATGACGTTCCACGCTTTGTGATCGATAAAGACTTTCCGTATTGTTCACTATGTTAGACTGTTCAACTATATGCCTTTCACCGGAATTTTAATTCAACTTTCCCATTCCCCGACAGGTTAGGTTCATGGCGAGTGTATAATAATTAAACTTGATGAAAAAGCCTTCCGTGAGAAAAGGGTTAACGCACAGCAAAGAATCTCACTACTCTTGTTCCGACCTTAGTCTGCTGATGTCAGGTTATCTCGCCACAGATAAACCAAAGTAATCTGATGAAGTGTGCGGCCGAGAGATACCAGGGTCATGCCTTCAGCTCGAGGTGAAGGGATAGCTTATTGGTTAATACTGCAAGAACATTGTCTAAATCATACGCTCAGATTTGTACTATAGTATGATTACAACTTGTTAACTATATCTATGTTTGTGCCCTGGGTTTTCATGTGGAAAACATTGTCCACCAACATAGGATACGTTTCGTTGACAGTCACTTAACCAACTTGAAAAAAAACAACAGAATGTTTTATTAAAGTGAATTTGTAAGGAGGCTTCTTTCAGGGGACATGTCTCACAGAACATGTAACTTTCCCCTTGAAGCAGTTTGTGACAGTATCGTGTTTGTTGACAAGGATTCCAGTTATGAGTTCGGCAAAGATGTTTCTTTATGTGGGTAGAAAGGTTAATTTCATGAATTAAAATGTGAACTGAAACTATTGCGAACAGTTATATAATAATCTTCTTTGAGTGGAATTTAGAAGTTGGTGTGATGAACAACGGGGAACGTTCAAATAATTACATTGATAATAAAGAAGTTGTATATCCATAGAACTTTCTTCGTTGTTCAGTAATAAAATCGATGACAGTATTCTGAAAATGAAGCTCGCCAACCTTGAACGATACATGTGCTTTATCTTTTGCCTACCAAATGAACGGTCATGACCATTCGACAGCCCCGTATAATCAGTCATTTTAAATGAACAGCAGTCGGCAGCAGGGGTCGTGATGATTAACGACTTCTGCTGATATATGCTTCACATATGTAGGGTAAATAAACTAATTTGCATCAGCAAGTGAGAAGAGCAGGCAACAAAAGTTTCTTTCAATAACGACCTTATAAGTAAGGGGAAGTTGGTGTAGCCCTGTGGTTAGAGCGTTGACTCGCCATGCCGAAGGTCCGGTTCGATTTCCGACATCTGCACTGAGTGTGTAGCTAAATTCAGGTGTTCCACGCCGTGATATTGCTGAAGTTTTGCTATAAGTGAGGCTATAATATCAGTCGATGTATCCGAGTTTCTGTAGGGATTACGGGTTCAATTCCCCACATGGGTACAATGTGTGAAGCCCATTTCTGGTGTCTCCCGCAGTGATATTGCTAAAAGCGGGGTAAAACTAAACTCAATCACTCACTCACTCACTGTAGGGATTAGCGGAATTAGGAACATGTCTTGAACCACAGTCACGACCATTCTAGCTGTATCACGATGTGAACGGCGAGGACTAGACTAAAGCTTAGTCCCTGAATATATAATATCATTTTGATAGTAAAAATACCCATTTAAATTGAAAAGGAGCCCCAGTGAGATGGGAAATCCCTGAGGAAATCTAGACTTGCTTCTTTTTTTAATGCTTTAGCACTGAAAGGACGGCAAGGCAGTTGGGAAAATAATGTGGTTCAGGGACTGTGAGACAGACTAGTAGTGGTTCAGGGACTGTGAGACAGACTAGTAGTGGTTCAGGGACTGTGAGACAGACTAGTAGTGGTTCAGGGACTGTGAGACAGACTAGTAGTGGCTTAGGGACTGTGTGATAGACTAGTAGTGGTTCAGGGACTGTGAGACAGACTAGTAGTGGTTCAGGGACTGTGAGACAGACTAGTAGTGGTTCAGGGACTGTGAGACAGACTAGTAGTGGCTTAGGGACTGTGTGACAGACTAGTAGTGGTTCAGGGACTGTGAGACAGACTAGTAGTGGTTCAGGGTCTGTGTGAGACTAGTAGTGGTTCAGGGACTGTGAGACAGACTAGTAGTGGTTCAGGGACTGTGAGACAGACTAGTAGTGGTTCAGGGACTGTGAGACAGACTAGGTAAGAACAAGAATCAGACCAAAGCAGTCTAGTGGCTGATAGCATGAGCCTTCGCCGATGGGGTGAGGCGGCATTTCACCAGGACACACACTGTAGCCATCTAATCCCCCTATTAGTCAGTTCATACCACAATATCTATAGGGGACTGGGAACCTACTTTGCCCTGGCATCCCTACCTGAGGATATCCATTAGAGGAATGGGAACCAGAACGAGGTTACCGGAGCAAGCACGCAATTGAAGATCTCTCCTACATCGTGTACTGTCTCAAGAATTAGGGCAATAACGACAATTATGGATACCATCAACAGGAACACTTGCTCGGATAACGCTGACGAAGACCACGTGCTTGTGATGATGGGGAGTAGATAGTAGATGCCAACACTGTCTGCAAACAGTAGGTTATCTGGGCACGAAGCGGGTTCACAACGTTGGGACGTTTCACTGTTGGTGTAGGAACGCTGCGTGTTTTTATCAATGCACGTTTTGATGTGTACACATTGAAACATCGGCATACAATACACAAAATAAATATTCTCATCCCAGAATTTCCAAGATAATTGGTAAATGAGTCATCGCTTATGGCTTGAAATGTATGATAGAAACTTGAATCATTTTGAAAGCATGCCTTCAATCCACACTATTCACTGAGTGAGTGAGTGAGTGAGTGAGCGAGCGACTAAGTTTTAGACCGCTTTTATCAATGTTCCAACAATACAATGGCGGGGAACACCTAAAAGAGGCTTCACATGTGGGGAATGAAACGCAGGCCTTTGGCACGACGAGCAGTTGCACCACAAGGCTACCCCATCGTCAAGCAATACAAGACAGTTACCCGTGAAGATCCGGGTTAGAATTGATCATCAGCAACCAATGCTTGTCGTAAGAGGCGACTAACGGGATCGGGTGGTCAGACGCGCAGATTTGGTTGACACGTGTCATCGTATAACATTTGCGTATATCGATGTTCATGATGTTGATCACTGGATTGTCTGGTCCAGACTTGATTATTTACAGACTGCCGCAATATAGCTGGAATATTGCTGAGTGCGGCGTAAAACTAAACTCACTCATTCACTCACCAGACAGTTCCACACCCACGTCTTAATATAGTACAAAGGGGGTGGGTATTACATAACCACCATCTACTCCGCCTGACAGTAATGCTATCAGAAAGCCAGAGTCTGATAAGTGGAGACAACATGAGCGCCGCTCCATCACCCGCAAGGCCACTGTAAACAGACAAATGCTTTCTTTGCCCATGCCACCAAGCATGCAGCTCCCGTCGACAAGTTAATAATGGACGTCTTATGGTGATAGAGCTGGCAATCCTGGAGAGGGGGGAACTCCAGAAGTGGTGCTCACCACAATCAACCCAAAATATGCCAAGTATGTCGGCAAGGCCATTCTCCCACGTGCTGACTCTGTGGTCAAGGTTAGCTGGGTCCTGTCCATGGCCGCAAGGGCCGGATCAGTTTGTAAATTGTTACTTTAAACCGGTTTCTTTTTACTCCAGTACTTCTACTCCAACCACGTCCATCCAGACACAACATATCTGGACCTGGTCCTCGGGCCTACAGTATACAATCACTAGCCACCGGTCTTGTGCGCGATACTTGGTAGTCTCGAAAATGCTTGTCTGTCCCACAGTCTCAAACGCATTTTTGTCCCTTCCACCGAATCCTTACTGTGCTCAAAAAGTCCTACATGAAGTGAGTCTAGATTTACCTTAGCGCCTAAATCTCCAACCTCACTGGAGGTCGTTTTTAATTCCAATAGAGCTGTTTGTTTCAATCAAAATATTTTTTCACATATTCAAGCTAAGTCTACGAAAGTGCCAAAACATCGGTAAAGGTAAACTTGCGCAAGTATCTAAGGTAATAATTAATGGTTTAAATGAAAATTTCTAAAGAAATGTTATAATAACTGACTGGTGTCCTATCCGGTTATCTAGCATCAGGTACCCTGGATGCATGGATGAATCTTTTAAAGGATAGAATAACTATACATCCTTGGGCTTAGCATTCAGGAAGTCTTGGAGCAAGGCTAGGGTAAAGTCTATATCTGAATCTCCCATCCTCAACCCAGCCCCTGGCAGCGTTATACCCAACCAACTCAATCTGGTTTCCTAAGCATTCCTATTGAATTTTAAGCGCATTCCTTTTGCAGCGTACAATTCCCAACAAAATAAGATCCAATTAAACATTTCCCGATGCCGTTGCTACGCGAGACTCGACGTCCCACTATAAAGCACGTGTAAACACCCCAATAACAAAATAACTTTGAGGGTGTTCCCCCCTGCATCCGTCAGCGTCGGGGGATGGTGTTAATGAAGTGGCATGACGTGACTTATCGCAGTCAGCTGGTCAGATACTTGTGTCGGTTTCATAATGGTCAAAGGTTCTTCATCAAGGGGCAGCTTTCAGCCTTGGGTTGATGGACAGCTTGTAAAATAAATGAGCTGACCAGGTGAACGTTTATTAGAATGAAGGAGGAATTATCTCACGGGTTGTACGGCATGAAGGGTATTGGCACGAACCGAGGAAATATAATTAAGATGCTATATTAACTTGCAGTGTCAAAATGTTAAATAAACTGCTGTAATTTTATCGTGAAAGCGCTGTAGTGGAAGCAACGTAAAACAGAAACACAGTGTATTGGGAAAGGGGTATCCCGGTCTTCATGTTGATTAGAGCACGAGTGGTCATGTAGGTCACCGCAATTCGAGGTACAGAGTTGCGTCCCTTGAGCACACCAGAAACACATCATGGTGGGTTCGAATCCCAGTTCGCTCCAATAATGTTTCTGGGTTGTTAACGCCATACACGTGCTCGTAGGTTTCACAAATGTTGTAAGAGTTTAAAACCTAAATTTACTTTGGGTTTGCCTCACATTCAGCTCACTCGTAGGAACTGAAGCTCTATGTGGGGCATTTAGACGGAGAAAACATAGAAAGACGAAGCTACTGCTAGGTCAGAGCAAGATGACGAAAGGCAGAATGTTTACAGAAAAAAACCCGTTGGCTTTAATCACAGTGTAAAAAAAATGAGCTGGGGCTTGCAGCTTTTGCTGCAATTATTGACCAGGTATCGTTACTTGGAGCATATGATCCCGGGAGTTTCATCAGGTAAACAATTGCCTTGCCTTTGCAAGTGTTTGTCAGCATAACCTGACCTTTAGCAAATACCACGTTTCATTACTATTTGAAAATGCTTCATAAACACATTCTATTAGTCGAAATGGTACAACGGCGATTTTAGTATATTTTTTGTAATTATATTATTCTGTATGAATAAATTCTGAAGTCAAAATAATACTTTGTTTTAAAAAAACACAATTACCAAAATAGAAAAGCAGATATTTGTTTAAGCTAGAAGGAAAGCCGAACCAGGGTCGAAATGGTACACGTATGTTAGGGTTGGCTGACTAGCTAACAAGCAAACACTTTTTAACAGTGACTACTTAACTTTCAGCACGAAATCCCGACAGAAGTAAAGGCCAGCGTTTACTGTAAATCATTTGCCTGATCGCTGCTTGAGTGCGGGATATAATGGAACAAGTCAAGCGAAATGGGCTGCTAATGCCAGTCTTTAAAATACACGCCTTTCCATTCTGTTTGTGCAACACAACCGTTGGAGCAGAGGGAGAACTAGGAACGTGATCTATAAGACGCTGGTGTATGTGCATGCTTGACGATGGATTGCTTGATGATTGGGGAACTTATGCATATCGTTCTGGTACAAATACTTTCTACTGTTATACTGCTAACGAGTGGATCTGACTGCAAGTGCCGAACCGACAAATGCGTTACTGATGACACAACAACAAATACACCTCATATGAATCCTGCACGGAGAACATGATGATGATGATGATGATGATGATGATGATGATGATGATTTCTTACAACTAGAACTACTTGCATGCCTCATGATTTATGCAGTATGTACATGCTACGGACATGTACGCTTCTGTAGCTCCTCCTCCGCCTACTACTGCTACTGCAACTTCTACTATTATTACTACTACTGCTGCAGCTACTACTACTACTACTACTGCTACTACTACTACTACTACTACTACTGCTACTACTACTACTACTACTACTACTACAACTACTACTACTACTACTGCAACTACTACTACTACTGCTGCACTACTACTACTACTACTACTACTACTACTACTACTACTGCTGCTACTACTACTACTACTGCTACTACTACTACTACTACTGCTGCTGCTACTACTACTACTGCTACTACTGCAACTACTACTACTACTACTGCTGCAACTACTACTACTACTACTGCTACTACTACTACTACTGCTACTACTACAGCTGCTGCTACTGCACTACTGCTACTACTACTGCTACTACTACCACTACTACTACTACTACTGCAGCTGCTACTACTACTACTGCTACTACTACTACTGCAACTACTGCTACTGCTGCTGGCTGCTACTGCAAACTACTACTACTGCTACTGCTGCTACTGCTGCGGCTACTACTACTACTACTGCTACTACTACTACTACTACTACTACTACTACTAGTACTTCTACAAATTTGCAATATTTCCATTTTTACGATCAGCTACCTCTATCGTATGTCTTGAGAACGCAAAGTGTATTGGGCATATGTACTTCACTGTATACTTTGTAGGTGAATCCTAATATCTACAGTGTCTTTAATGTCGTTTTTTAGTTGTATCGTGGTGGCCGCGAACGAATGAAATGTTGTATTCAAATGATGGTTGAGTGAGTGAGTTTAGTTTTACGCCGTACTCAGCAATGTTCCAGCTATATTGCGGCGGTCTGTAAATAATCGAGTCTGGACCAGACAATCTAGTGATCAACAGTATTAGCATCGATCTACACAATTGGGAACCGATGACATGTGTCAACCAAGCCAGTGAGCCTGACCACCCAATCCCGTTAGTCGCCTCCTACGACAAGCATGGGTTACTGGAGACCCATTCCAACCCGGATCTTCACGGGTTAACTGATGGTTGAACATAAGGACCTTCTTCAAAGACTCTGTGTGCGTGTGTTTACGTAGGACCAAGTACACTGTAGAAACATGCCTCTCCTTCATAATACCAAGCTTTATAACTCACCAGTTTGACATAACCATCTCCATCAAGTAACAAGTTTTCTGGCTTCAGATCCCTATAGACGATACCCCGACTATGGAGGTAGGAGAAGGCCTCCACTACGCAGGCAGTGTAGAAGCGAGTCGTGTTGTCGTCGAACGACGCTCTGAAATACAGTGAAGACAGTTATCTATGGTTCTAAAGAACTCTATGGAACCACTAATTTCAGTTCGTTACAACCGTAGTTCGTTATATGCATTCCTACTAAAATATACAAGTGGCATGGAACACACAAACGGTTCGGTATAACCGTCAGTTCGTTACAACCGTAGTTCGTTATATGCATTTCTACTAAAATATACAGGTGGCATGGAACAAACAAACGGTTCGATATATCCGTCAGTTCGTTTAACCGTAGTTCGTTACATGCATTTCTACTAAAATATACAAGTGGCATGGAACACACAAACGGTTCGATATATCCGTCAGTTCGTTACAACCGTAGTTCGTTACATGCATTTCTACTAAAATATACAGGTGGCATGGAACAAACAAACGGTTCGATATATCCGTCAGTTCGTTATAAGCGTGTTCGCTATAAACGTAGTTTCCCGTAGTTGGTGTCGTACTGATTGAACGTCATAGCAACGAAATATGTTAAATATTACAAATGGAATTAGTGCATTAACAATATATGCATAGTTGTGCTTCGTTGCATTCACCTTTATACCATTGGCATTACTTGTCTGGCTGCTTTTATTATTTAGAAACAGACATAGATGAGAGTAAATATCATCGTGGACAATGAAATCACCTGATATCAATGATATGACATTAAAACTGTAGCACGGTTCTGAATAGCCTATACAACATTTAGTACAGTTCACGTTTTCAGTGTCATCGTTTCAGTGAGAATAACGTACTCCAAGATAGCTTCAGGGGCAGGTAACTCGCTTCTTCGTGCATTCGGTAAACGTTTTTCGTGGGGAATCGAACGACGGCCTTTAACGAATGCTTTTATCAATAGACTAACCCACCCTCCGTCAAATCAAAAGAGTAGTTTTATCCTTCAGTAAGAACATGTACTCCAATGTAGCTTCAGGGGCAGGTAACTCGCATTTCCTCGCTTGTTCGTGTAATCGGTAAAACGTTTCCGCAAACTGTTGTAAAAACCAGTTGTATTCGAGGTGAATCTGATGAAGAGCTTAATGAAACGTCCCTAGCTATGATTCCTAACCCAGTCACTAAAAGATTAAGCACGTGTTGTGAAAAATACTTTGAAATGTAGATTGAAAAACTTGCCACGACTTTCCTAAAATAACAACCTGACAAAAACTAAACTCATTTAACAAACAAGCTGCTCCGACGTGATGTTTTCTGCAAGTGCTTCAGGTCGAAGAACAACATATCCTACACAAGAATTTTCCAAGCAATCGGAAATGTACAGTTATAAAAATAAACATCCTTGTCAGTTTCAGTGGTGATAGACAGCTACCTACATGTGAGAGTATATACGTTCACACTTATACGGCAGGTGCCTTACATAAACGTGCCATTGACTAACCACCCTTGCTCTTGCAGATGGGAATAGTAGATTTATCCTGCCAGTAAACCGAGTGGATTGTGTGAACGAGAGAAGGTACTTAGTTCAGGAGTTGGTAATTGGCAAGCTGTTGACACAGCTAAAAGCAATGATTAAGTATCTTGTTAAAATGCCATCGTCAATATTATCGGTTATACGACATTAGGAGGAGACAACAAATTAAAATCATAGAAACGTCTAAGGTGACATTTAGAATATATCACTGTTTCCTCGTCCTTGGATTCATCTTCTCTATATGAGGTGGGATGGCAGTTGGTCTCAGTATCAACATTTCAAGACTGATGATATTCACAACTTATTAATGCAAACGTTAAGTAATCATATATAGGTTTGACACCCCAGGCTCAGAAGAGCATAAGTAAATTAATCTTGAATATCAAAACAAATAATTTTCAGTTTAAAACTATAAACGCGTTTTACCTAATGCCTTTAAAGTCCGTGATTTTGTTTGTATAACATGTGGTGGGTAAATTCTTTCAACAAACTACCTTCCAAACTGCAGTGATTGCTGTGAATTGTATTCTAATCGGCTAGTATTAATTCGCATGACATAAACGGCCTGAAGCAGATATAATCAGAACAATTCCGAAATGGAGGGAGCATGGGCTGAAAATAAACACTGTGGATTTGCTTTTAAACCGCAATTAACCGTTGAATGTTTGGTGATAAACGGTGCCCTGTAAAACGGAGATAATGCGCACATGAGTTGTAGAGTCTTGGCGCGTTGTTCGTATCAGTGTTTCGTTAAGCAATGGTATACCATGCTTCATTTATATTTCATGTTTTCCATAAATCCTGACAATTTCTGCTTTCTAAAGATATTATTTAACTCGTGTGGTTATCTTTCACGGGGTTTTAACAGACGCCTAACATCGTATTTTACTCTGTCTTAGCGTTGAGACTAAAAAAATACAACAGTATTTCCCTTCGGTATTTCACGACTGATAAACATTAACGTACTAACCATCACAATTTATTGGACACCTGAACCCTAACAGTCACTACTAATTTGGTATGGGAGAATTCAGATCCAGTATTACCGGGTCCGTTGATTACCAGTGAGACAGTTAACTGTTCTGTTGCTTTATCCGACTTCTCTGCATATGAAGTCGACACGATAAGACAAAGCCAAACAGTTTGTTCAGTAAATTGCCTTTCGCCATTTCACTCAGTACGGCTTAAAAAGTCGATCTAATACCTTGATATTTTAGTCCGAATCGTGAAGAAGAAACTTACTTGTCTCTTAAAACCGTCCACAGTTCTCCTCCTAAGCAGGCCTCCAGCAACATATACAAAAACTTCCTGTCTTTGAATGTTCTGTACAGCCTGAAAGGTAATAAAGCAAGAACATTAGCATACATATGTCAACGATGTTTCTCTTTTACCTGTAAGACGATCATATGTAGTATAGGATCGACAATATATAAATGAACTCTTCAACATTAGCTGTAATGGAAATTTAAGTATGTCGGTTGACTGAAAAAGGTTAAAAACGTCAACCAATGTAGGCAACAGATACCTGATACTTATGTCTTTATCGATCCAAGCCGGTATGAAACTATCTTACATTAAAACGTGTGGTATACTGCGGACAAAGTGGCATCGATCTCATACGATATTATCCGACCACCCTATCAAATTGGCGTTCATGAGTGAGTGAGTTTAGTTTGACGCCGCATTTAGCAACAATCCAGCAAACTCAAGGCGGGAGATTCCAGAACTGGGCTGGTGTGCATGACCTTATCCAGAAAGTCCATAAGGAAGCCAACGTCCAAAACCTTGAGTGAATGACAACAGTATTCCATTTAGATCAGGGCATGTCTGCTTAATTAGGGAGGAAATCCCGAAGTTATGGAAGTAAAGGTTCAGCCCCCACTGGTCATGAATCATAGAACTATGTTTCACATTCACCTCAAAGATGACCTTGACCATTCACATACATGCCACCAACATTTTAGGAGGTAGATTAGCTACAGATAAATATCAGGGACCAGATTTTCGAAGCTCTCTTAGCGCTAAGATAGTCGTAAGTACCATACCTTAACATTAACTTACGACTATCTTAGCGCTAAGAGAGCTTCGAAAATCTGGGCCAAGTAATAGACGTAAACATGGCTCAGACAAAGATGGTCCCATATTTTACAAATAGCCAAATGCTCACCTCACAAATTTGCCTGAGTCAAAGACATTTTGAAAAGCAAGTACCCATCACGGATAAGACACACATTAAATGTTAGATACAAAAATTAACATTAGAATGTGTAACCACAAACGTGACCTTGTCCTTGACCTTGTGACTCATAGACTAGTTCAGCAATACCAGGTCAACAATCTTTGTGTACCATTTGAAAAATTACCGGCGACAGTCAAATTCCAATAGTGAGCGAGTGAGTTTGGGTTTTAAGGCGCTTTTAGCAATATTCCAGCAATAGTACGGCGGAGGAAACCAGAAATGGGCTTCACACATTGAACCCATGCGGGGAATCGAACCCGGGGTCATCGGCGTGATCAAATTCCAAAACCCCCTAAAAGACGTACCTTTTTACCGGGTTGTTGGACCTTTAGCAAGAAACCGTGTTAATGTCGAACATTTTGTAATGCATTTCCTCACATGTTGAGTACCTTAGTGAGTTGAAATATCAGTATCCAAATGGTCGATATTGCAATGACCAATATCTTTAACATCAGGGTAGATAACTCGCATGTCCTAGCCGCTATCCACACATGGAGACCAGGGCCTAGATTTTCGAAGCTCTCTTAGCGCTAAGAAAGTCGTAAGTTAATGTTAACGTATGGCACTTACGACTATCTTAGCGCTAAGAGAGCTTCGAAAATCTAGGCCCTGTACTACAATGCAGACCACCTTGTGAGTGTACGTACCTGACAATGAAGTCTGATCTTGCTTCCATCATGATGCGTTTCTCGTTCATGATATGCTCCTGCTGGCGAGTCTCCACTATGTGATGCTTCTTCAGAATCTTCAGCGCGTATGTCTTCGTGTTGTCGTTGTTCACGTGGACCTGGCAATCAAACACAACCAGTATTATATGTAAGCTATATGTGACGTTCACGTGTTTCCTATCCTAGTCGCTTGGTTCGAGTGAGTGAGTGAGTAAGTAGGTATGGTTTTACGCCGCTTTTAGCAATATTCCAGCAAAATCACGGCGGGGGACACCAGAGTGAGTGAGTATGGTTTTACGCCGCTTTTAGCAATATTCCAGCAAAATCACGGCGGGGGACACCAAAAGTGGGCTTCACACATTGTACCCATGTGGGGAATCGAACACGAGTCTTCAGCGTGACAAGATGACGCTTCAACCATTAGGCTACTCCACCGCCCCAACCTGGTCCGAAAGTACTTAAATACTATTATAGGTTTAATACCACAATAATGTGTATGCTATTCCATTTTTGGCATCCTTTTCAGAAACAAACCCAGTTCTAAACGGATTGTTATTTTTTTGTATCTACCTTATTGAAAGTCAGCTTTCAAAACAGGTGTGTCGAGAGAACGATTTTTTGGAAAGCTACAATAAATTATGTTTCAACAAACAATACATAAAACACACCTATTTGCACACTGACGTATAGTTCCAAAAACCAAATAGTTGATTATTCATGCTGCTTATTGTCAAGATTTATTAAAAAAGCGCATACGATGCGCAAATAAAGTGATTGGTAACAACAGTTTTCACATTGCCAGACAGTGTTAACAGCTCTTTCGTGAAACTATATTCTCGGTGTCAATGATGTTCCTATTTAAACCTGCAATCAACCCAATTATCTCTATAATACGTAGTGTATATTCTGTCATTTATCCACCACAACAATCAAGCGTTCTGTATACCTTGCACATATATACATGTTAAAGGAGAAACAAGCAAAAGTTTTACAGCCTACTCTTGCAAATATTCTGCGTGCAGATCAATCATTGATAAGCAACAGGGCTATCTTCTTGCGCCATTCTTGTTAGTAGAAATAGCGTAATATTTCAAAGCATCGCGACAAGGGGATTCTCTGAACATACCATGTTTCTCAACGCGATAAGATTGTGGAATACCAGGCCTGCCATTATCTCAACGTGTCAACGACAGAAACATCAGCATAGTTGGCAGATTTCTCTTCTCTTCAAAATTTCAAACACTGACTCGGAAACGGAATTTTAGTTCATTGATATCACATCCATGGTATTGTTTGACATTCGTTATCTAAAAGATAAACTATACATGTCAACCCTTGTTCATCATCCTACAATTGCCAGTTATATTTTCCGACCGCAGACACTGCTCGATTTCAAAGTACACTTATAAACAACCTTGTACAAATGAACCAGGCGGTTTAGCAGTATTAGCACCTGTAAAGCCTTACATTTGAATTCGAGATTCAGCGTTTGGCAATAAAGAATAGATGACATGTTCGTTATATCGATGGAAGAGGACGAGATTAATTATCTTAAAGATATGTTGTGTCTGACAACAAAACTGGTTTTGTTTTCGTTGTTAAAAAAGTGGAAGCAAGACAGCTATTTTCTACGACCTCATTAGAAGGCTTACTGACATATAACTACACCGTATCTTTAAAAGCGAGACAATAATTGGGCTGCTTTCTTGCTTTCTGAGTCATTAGCATTCATTTGGTAAGAGAGATGCTTGAAAAAATCTACAGCTTCAGTTGAATTGGGGTCATTACGAAAACAAACGTACAACAAAACCCCTCTCCGTAAGTTTGTAAAATGATCAATCTATTCGAGTTTGTTTGAGCGGTCCCAGTTCGCCTCTATTATGTTTCTTTTTTGGTTGGTAGTACCATCTTTAACCAAAGTGGGGCGGTGGGCTAGCCTAACGGTTAAAGCGTCTGTTCGAACGCTGAAGCCCATTTATGGTGTCCCCAACCATGATATTGATAAGCCAGCTGATAAGCGGCATAAAACCAAACTCACTTACTCATTTAACCAAAGTGGTGAACGTCTGATATCTGTTTTCCTTCTGGTTTTCACCTTGATCAACATAGGATACTGTCCAAAGAGGCCTTAAATCCAACTCATTCAATCTATCGGCGTGCAACTATGTATGGGACAAACATAAAAATGCATGTGCATTTTGTATCCAGCTTGCTGGGAGTGTAGGCACCTCAGATATTCTTGTTATGGAACAAATCGGTCTTTGACAACACATATAAGTAATCCTTTCTTATATGGACATGTCAAGGAACTATTTGACCTTTTTTTCAGGTAATGCCGAACTGGGCAGCTATGTGATGACAGTCTGTAAAATATCGAATCTGGACCAGATGATCCTGTGATTCACATCTACGTAGTTTGGATACGATTGGGATGACTTCTTGGTTTGGATTAAATCGATTTTTGACCGCACAAATAATGATTCCTGTCATAAAATCTACGTAGTTTGGATACGATTGGGATTACTTCTTGGTTTGGAGTAAATCGATCTTTGACAGCACAAATAATGATTCCTGTTATAGAATCTACGCAGTTGGGATACGGTGGCATGTGTCAAACAAGTCAGTGAGCCTGACCACCCGATCCCACAAACATCGGCTACTGAAGACCAATTCTAACCCGAATTTACCCATGATGGTATTACCAGGGAATGTACCTCATAGGCAAGATGTGTTTTTTTTTAATAATCACTTTTCGATTAATGTTAATTTGTCACTGGTGACATTCTCTTTATAAATAACAAGGATCGTGCTTTATTGGAACTCTGGTCACGAAGTCTCGTAGCGATAACAACACCAACCACATTGATGATTTAACATATAACTACATATGATTGCAGCTGAACGTCTGTTGACATTTAATAAGAAAATACATCACTCTAACAATTCCGTCGTTTGAGGACGGATGTTTTCATGTAATCATGGCTGTTTTACTACCCTGACATTTTGAGTCCATGTTTCGTAATATAGGTAAATATTTGCTGAAATGTCACTGGCCATAGTGATTGGTACAGACTTCGCATACAGTGTTTGTATGTCATTATTGCAGCTATTTATACCGTAGATGTCAACATTTTGCATTGCAAATAACAGCTTAACATAGATATTCTGAACGTGAGAATCACACCCCACCACATTGCACACTGAAGCTAACTCTATGATGTTAGTACTTTACGAATAGATATGAATAATGAAACAGAGAGAGTCGATGATAATAATTAATATATAAGCCAGTTATACAACATGACTGTGTGCTGAACGATTAGTATGAACTAATTAATGCATCACAAGCGCATGACTATTTTAGGCACTTCAAATAAGCCCGGTTTCGTTTTCTTCCTATAAAAATGAATGAAAAATCGTTGATATTCCAAACTAATTACTACAAATTAGAAATTTGAGCAAGCTTCAAACTGCTATTTCTTTAAGAGTGTTGATGGTGACAAGCAGCGACTGCAGTCGATGGTGGAACTGGCAACTTGTCTTGGAAGAATATGCAGGATCTCACCAGTTCAACCCGCCCGAACCCTCCGACGCCTAACGTTGCTATCACTGAGAGATCTTTGAGTTTCAGTTTGGTGTATTCCGAGTCAATTCTGAAAGGGAAATCAATCAAACATTTTGAATTCACAATTAGATTCACAATTAATATTTTGTGCGTTTAAATTCCAGCTCTGTGGATGGATTATAGACAACAGGGAAAGGGGCGATTATTTCGCATTATTCTAAACTAATTATTTCTAAACTAATACTTCAATAAATCAATGTTACAAAACAATGAAACGTTCGAATAGACAGAAACAAAACTATACTGTTGCCGACAACCAAAGTAACCAAAGTAACATCATATACAAATTCACAAACATGTTCAGAGCTGAGTATGTTTTGGTTCCTTCTGTGTTCTAATCCTAGATGGTAGGAGGGAGTGAGTTAATTGGGTTTAAGTCTCTTTGAACAGTCGCGTCAGTGTAATAAGGCTCCAATATGTGAATAACTAGAGGTGAGGTGAAATTGGGTTTTACGTCGTGCTTGAGAATATTTCGCTCATATGACGACGTGCATGCGTGTGTATGTGTAGGTGCGTCTGCTTGTACTAGCCCAGACTTCAGCTGGTTTTAGTGCTAGCCCACTGAGATACCATGCCGCAGTGAAGCATGAATACCCCACCCAGACACATTATACTGACTCCGAGCCGAGCAGTCCTTGTTGTACCCATTAATGCCGAGCGCCAGGCAGGGACCAACAAGTACCATATTTTAACGTCTTTTGGTATGACGCGGTCGGGGATCGAACCCGCGACCTTCCGCTCTCCGGGCGGACGCTCTACCCACTACACCAAGGGGCGGTCGAATAACTAGATGCTACACATGACGTTCTTCAGCAAATCTTCCATCTTCCTATTTTCTCTTCATACTGAAACTACTTATCACAGAAGTACAAACCATCATTGTTTCAAGCTCATGTGGAATAACCATTATAATGCTAGATGAACTTCAAGTACAATAATCTCTCGCTGTCATAAAGATATTATCGAGGCCGTCATATCTCGACATTAGCAAGGGTGGTATCACCAGTAAACACTTTGTTCGTTGTTTCCGCGGGGGTGCCGACAGGCCATCTCGGCTTATCATGTTACACCAGACCTACTCGACGATTTAATCAGAGCTAGTAAACATATATACGAATAATAAAGACCCTTACTATGTCTTGTTACAGTAGAACAGAGTGGCCTTATGTACTTCCTTAGGATGCTAGCATGTATTTAGATGACCTTGATTACAGACTAAATATTTGTATTTTCTTGGCTAGAACTGTCAGGCTCGTAAACTGCAACGCATAGGGTAGACATTCTCTGTTTGGGAGGAGTGTATATAAAGATAATTCTGTTTATTTTTAAATTCACTTTAAAGGAACATTAATCTCTATTTAAATGTTGCAGATGTTTGTTCTGTGATCATAAATGCGAGAAAGAACTATCCATTATCAAAAGCTAAGTTTGGTCAAAGTCAATTGCATTTATCAATATATATAATAACGCGTCAACTGTAACTGAACTATTTTACGACAGAAATAATTACTCCGTATTCTAATGTAATTTTGAGGATTTCAAGGTAGTAATTCAGTGTGTCAGTGTGACCTGATCTTTGTTCTCACTATCAACCACTAGTTTCCCTGCTCAGCTCATGAGCTGCATCTCAACTTACCCACACATTCATTGGTTTAAATCATTCGGATGTTCTGAAACGTGCTATTTTGCCAATTTTCTACAAACTACTAGAACAACATCGCTACCATTATATCTTTGCGGTTGTTGAGAGTGTTGGCGATGTTAATACCTACTGAAGACCTACGGCATATAGTCCAATTATATACGGCTAAAAGGTATATGCGACAAACTCATTTCCATATTCATAAGCACTTTCTGCGAAATACAAAGGTCATTGTACGCTTCTGGCGCTATTATCAGCATGTGATTATTGAACCTCATCAAGTAAAGATGATACCAGGTGTTAGCGAAATGTTTAGCGTATCCTTCCTCGCCGCCCAGTCACAAACACAAGCAGGGGCAGGTCAATCATTCACTCGGACACCAATAAAGCGTGTAATGTCACCAACAGAGGATGTAATCCCAATTAATAGGGAAAGTCGCAGTTTTGTTAAAAGAAATGTATTGCTACCAAGAACCTCAAACATATAAAGTTTACAACCAAATGCATATTTTTGACAGCGTGTGTAATTATCCGCCTGTGTTGACATGAACTTGTGATCTAACCCCCGCCAAATGTAAGTTCCTCTCATATCTGATGGGTGTATTTCACCAGATGCTATAAGTAAACCAGTGTACACAACCTCTAACATTCTCTTCCCACAGAGGTTACTTGTCATATCTTCCTAAGAACAAGTAACCTCTGTTGGAAGAGAATGAACCTCTAACTGTCTTGGCGAAATTATATGTCTACTCACCCAGCCGATATTTCATCATCTTCATAAATTCTCTTGAGTTCATCTAAATTGCTAATGAGTTGTGAATAGGACCTGAAATATAAGATATAAGTTGAAAAATCCGCACACTTGTAAGTCGTAGTATGGTTTAACTAATAACCACAGAACCGTTTCATAATGATCAGACTGACTGACTGACAGAGTTTGGTTTTACGCCACTTTTAGCAATATTCCAGCAACATCACGGCGGGGAACACCAGAAATGGGCTTCACACATTGTACCCATGTGGGGATTCGAACCCGGGTCTTCGGCGTGACGCATAATGACCAGAAATCAATACGAGTGCATTGTGGGAATCTGACCATATCGCAATCATATCTATAATCTCCAGACACGTCCAGCACAATGACGCCATGCTCCTCAAGCATGTTCCATCTCAGATTATTTCTGAAGATAACGAAGAGATCGCGAGGCACACATTACAATTAGTGTAAAACGTATTAGTATTTACATTGATCCATAGACCAAGCATAAAACACAACAAGTGTCGTATTTACCAAACAGAAAATGACTGACCAATAAAATGCAAGTATCACTTTGACAGCCCGCATAAATCAATTTCTACGAATCAAATTGCAAGACATATTTCCTTCTCCGATTATTTCTGAAGATACATTCACGGGGGTAATAGGATGTATTTTGGTCTCAGTGCATTTGGGCACACATTCACACTACAGTACAATACAATATTTAAAAATATGTTATTTATTATTTAAGGAATAAATACATACTCCCTGTCGATGACTAGACAATCCACGCCCTCTGGATCATTTGCTATAATATTGGCGGTGCGGACGTCTTCGCTGAAAGGAAAATAGTTTGGATAGAGATGGAATATGTTTTCTTATATTGCGTATTGGGACTTCTCCTGTGAAGAAGCTAATGACTGGCTGAATGGCTGCAGTATACAGCGGGTATTTTTAGTCCTTTGTCTAGACGATGAAAACATTCTGTATAAAATATTAAATCCATTTTGTTACGAATAGGTGACTATTACGTTGGAAAACAGTAAAATATATTTGGTTATTTATTTTGCAGATATTTTAATTTGAATAAAAATTGAGTGGTCTCATGGCATAGTTCTGCAAACTTCAGTTTATACATTCAGTATATCTAACTCTCTGCATCGAAATCAGATTCAACCTACAAACTGTGGATACTATGATTACACACCAAATAAGTAAAAAAGAATAAAAAAACATTGCGATTGACAGATTATACATGTGGAACATCTATTTAACACCCTCACAGCAATATGGATCCGAGGAGTTAACAGTTTACATATTACATAAACGAAATTCTTTCCATATTCTAAAGATATATCCCTCCCAAATGATAGCCTATTCGATAAATAGTTTACAGCCTATGCTGTTCAACTTCTTACCCTTGTAATGCTCTCTCGCCGAAGAAGTCTCCCCTTTGTAAATACCTAATGATTTGCTCAGAACCCGCTTTGGAGTTCTTTTTGGTAACTTTCACCTGTAAGATAAATGAAGGATACAACACAATAGGAAAAATGAAGAGAGAAGACGCCAAGACTCCAATAGAAAGTATTCATTTGTTAATGAAACTATATTTCATAACATATATCTTACCTTTCCCCTTGCAATGATGAAAAATGTGTCTCCCCTTGCACCTTGTCTGATAATGAAATCTCCTTGACCGTAATGGGCCTGGTAAGAGAGAAAGATATGCATTTCTTTGTAAACATTCTTCCAGTGTGCCTTTATCAAGTTAACATATATTAAACATAAAGTGTTTATAACAGACGTCCGTCGTCTAAATCTTCACAGATATATCTACATGACAGAGGGTCTCCACACAACAAACAAACATATACATTATTTGGCCATAATATTTATAGATCCGTGACGATCCGGGTTAGAATTGATCTTCAGTAACCCATGCTTGTCGTAAGAGGCGACTATCGGGATCGGGTGGTCAGGTTCACTGACTTGGTTGACACATGTCATCGCTTCCCAATTGCGCAGATCGATGCTCATGCTGTTGATCACTGGATTGTCAGGTTGATTATTTGCAGACCGCCGCGATATAGCTGGAATATTGCTGAGTGCGGCACAAACACCAACCAACCATAATATATATTCATCGCTGGAGATGATACTGAACGATACATCGTATATCACATTCACAACACGTGTAACTATACTAAGTCATTACATCACAGTACAAGGCAAAACAGCTGTTATACATTAAGCTTCACTACGCATCCAACAGCAGAAAAAGATAGCTTTATATATAATAGCTCACCCTCCATTAGCGGATGTACCAATGAGTGTACTGCACTAAAAGTTATTCATGAACAACGAGGAAGTAATCCTCCTTAACTTTTACAACCAATTCTTTTTTCACCAACGAACATACCTCTTCTAATACATCAGCAATTTTACTTAGCGTTTCCTCCGGAAGACCTTTAAACGTAGGTACACTGAAAGGAAATAAATAAACAGATAAAATGCATGAAGATGGCAAGACGGGACACATGTTTCTCTCCAGACCACCCCATCCCAGGAACATCACAGTCAAAGAGGAGCAATGAAGAATGAAACAACAAATGGCGTCACAGGTAGAAATTGATTAAAGCTTCTTTCAAAACACCATCCCTCTCCCAGAATAACATCACCTGAAGAAAATTCAAGAGAGATCAAAAGTTCGAAACTAAGCGAAATGAAAAGAAAGTGTCTCGCAATGCAAATAAACATCTTGAGGAAGTTTGATTAATGAAAAACAATTTTTCTTTGTGGCTTTCCAACATCCGGAGTCTGGACATTGTTAAGTATTTAACATTAGAGTTTTAAGGGGATGAAGTTCAAAGAAAGTGTTACTGTTCACATTTTCAAAAGCACACAAGCAAAATGTTGTGACTTTCTATTGCATGATTGTTTCATTGCAAATAGAAGAAGTGTGCTTGAAAATACTTAAGTACATAATAAGGAAAGATTCACTCGGAATTAATGAGTTTAATATGCCAGGTGATTGACCTAGTTAGGCTGATGATTTGAAATCCTGAGAAATACAAGTGCCTGGACATCTCACTACATCAAACGAAACAAAGCAATAGAAACGCCACTTGAACCAAACTGACTGGTAAAAAACCTAACAACCGATTTATACAAAAGAAACAATCACACTCAAGAGAGAAGCACTTCAAGAGCAGCCTTCCAAAATATAGCTTATAACATTGTTTTCCGGTTTCTCAGTGTGAATATAAGAATGTTTGGACTATATTTATTACATTTATTGTGAGTTATGCATCTGTACTAAAGGTGATATCGAAGTTCTACTTCATTGATAGAAACATGATGCTATCATACATAATATAAAATACCAATATACCAGGTAATGCTGTATCGTAAAACATAAATATATAACGCCTACATATCCGCGTATTACATGGATGTTTATGGTAAGCACAGTTGTATGTATTTAGCCATAGTTATTAAAAGCAACGATGCCGCGAAACTATATCAAAGAACAACACATAAACATAAGTTTCGAGGCGCTGAAAGCGTGTAAAATAGATATACTCTGAACTCTCAATCCTACTGAGAAAACAGTATTAATTTGAAGACACGTGTTCCAGGCGGGAAGTCTCATAACTAAATCCATAGCCAATTAAACCGAAATCATGAGCCTCTTTTTTATCTGCTTACCTTAATCACTAGTAATGAAAGAGCAGTCTTGTTAAGGCTCAGGCCTTATTTTCACAAATTGTGTAAGAGTATCGTTTTTCTTTGATAATTAGACGTCAAATTCTTCCAAAATTTGTGCAATTTAAGTTTGCATTTGGAAACATCAAGACATCAAAACGAGAATGCGGTTGATGTTTATGTTTTTGTCGTCTTCGGTTCTTTAGGGGATAAAGTTCTTAGTCTGTATAATCCATCACGACGTCAACATGGCAACATCAACTCTTTGATTTGGCTACGTTTAATATAATAATTCCCCACACAGTTATAACCTGTATCATGTTTAAAGGCAACTTGGGCCAGTCGGGTAGCCTAGTGGTTAAAATGGTCGCTCGTAATACCGATGACCCGGGTTCGACTCCCACATGGACACAATGTGTGAAGAGTAGTGCTTGTAAGCATGTGGTTGACATTCTCCGATTGATCATTGTAATTCGATACCAGTTAAAATGCAGGTTAGATTTGATTTTCAGTAACCAATGCTTGTTGTAAGAGGCGACTGATCGGGTGATCAGGCTCGTTGACTTGGTTGACACATGTCATCGTATCCCAATTGTGTAGATCGATGCCCATGCTGTTGATCACTGGATTGTCTGGTCCAGACTCTATTATTTACAGACCGCCACCATAGCTGGAATATTGCTGAGTGCGGCGTAAAACTAACTCACTCACTCACTCATTGAAATTCGAAATAACATATCCTCTTCGAAAACAATTGTACAACCATGCTGTGAGTGAATGAGTGAGTGAGTTTAGTTTTACGCCGCTTTTAGCAATATTCCAGCAATATCACGGCTGGGGACACCAGAAATTTGGAGAATCGAACCCGGGTCTTCGGCGTGACGAGCGAACGCTTTAACCACAAGGCTACCCCACCGCCCACAAACATTCCATGACTATGACGTACCTCCGCAAGAAGTCCATATGTTCCGAGTGTCGTAACAGACCGGTTTTCATCATAATACTCTGGAAGCATGCTCGGTCTATCGCCCATAGTCGACAGTTGTATAACGCTGAAATATAAGATGTGTGTGTGGTAAATAGATATAAAATGCAAGTAAAGCTTTGACACTGCCATCGTGTCGTATATTAAATCACTAATCATTAATATATGATTCTGAAACATTATTCGATTATTCTGACTGCGCATAACCTCCTTTACCGAACCAATATCAGGTAGAATTTGGAAGACTCTTAAGTATTTGTTCTTCTGTTAAGGAAACCGTTCACATCTGTATGTCTACACAATTGAGGCGATTGTTCCAAATAGATCCTCAATTACAATGGACGTACAAGTTCGATAGTGTCAATTAATATGGAGGCTTGTGGTATTTTAACGGAAATCATCGGTACTACATTCCTTTTTTAAGCCAATGCACTTCTCTTTAATCAACCCAGATCCACCTGTCAGACTCTCGTGATTTATGCGTCTGATAAGACATATGATGCTGGGGTTTAGACTTAATTAGAGAGAAGAATGAATAATTGCTCCGTTACACTAAGAGACGGACTTACCAGAAGGTTCACTATATGTCCACGAATGTTACAGATAGTATGAACTGAGATCAGATGATTCCTCTCACCGACATACAAAACATGTGTGTGTGTATTGGAGTGTTGGGAGAGTTAATGTTGAATATCACACACACACACACACACACACACACACACACAACACACACACACAGAGAGAGAGAGAGAAGAGAGAGAGAGAGAGAGACACAACAGAGAGAGAGTTCGAGAGAGAGAGAGAGAGAGAGAGAGAGAGAGAGAGAGAGAGAGAGAGAGAGAGAGAGAGAGAGAGAGAGAGAGGCGGGGGTAAAGAGACGTACACCCAACGTATGTGTTAAGTGTCATGTTTAATGAAATCTTACATATACATGGAACTACGGTTCTAACGAACTCAAATCAACCACTGCTTTCAGTTCGTTATATCCATGGTTCCATTTCAACTAAAATATATAGTGTGTGGCTTGGAAAAAACGCAAAGTAGTTCGTTACATCCGCCAGTTCTTTATAAGTGTGTTCGTTATAAGCATAGTTCACAGCGATAAAAATGTAACAAATAATGTAATAATATATTACATGATGAAAATTACATATTTAATTGCATTGCGACTGTATGGATTGCGACAGCATTTCCTAATGAGGCCCCCGGACAAGGAGGCCGTCGTAGACTGGTTGTTTCGACATCTAGAGTCTGTGTATTCAGTCATTTATTACAGATAATATTACACTGTCCTTCACAGCAGCCGCTGAGGTAGTTAGGTTTCCCATATTACTGTCACTGACAACCATGGGAACACCACTGTGATGAAGTATGCGGATTCCGTGTTTATTACACAAGCCCTGACATGTCGAGAGCAATGATAAATTGCCTTCCATGGTATTTCATATTTTATATTCTTTCCCAGATTAATTATACGTATTAATACGCTACGTATTTATTACAGAGGCCCGGAAATATGCCCCAAACATGTGATAGCATTAGAAGTGAGTTATATTAAGGTAATGGTGGCCTCATGGCGAAGCCCACTTTATGGTGTAATGTAGGTTGATGTGTTGTCCAAAATTATCACATGTCGCCAGCCTCTGCAGCCTGGTGCGTATACAGAAATGAAACACTTATTCCAAGGCGTCCGACATTGTTTCTCGTTACTGGATGTTTCACATTAAGTGCTGCGTCTGGACCTACATTTTACAAAAGTCACTTAAACGTTTAGATTATCACATCAAATGTAGAATAAACAATGTACTTTAGTCAACGCTATGTAAAAGTAATCGCTTAAATGTGTTTTTATCTTTAACTGAAAGCTATATATGTATCTATAGCAACAGAAACTCAAATGATACAGTTTCACACAAATTTAGTATATGTATATTATCACAGATGCAAATCTTTCAGATATTTCGACACCGTTAAGAACCTAAACGTCAGCAGTTGATTAAGTACACGGTAACATAATCTGTGGCCTGAGGTCCCTACTAGATTGAAACATATCGGTTCCGCTGATTGTATCTAGAGTAAAATCACGTATATGATCTGTCAACTTAACACATGGACACAGGAATGATGAACGGAACGAATCAGCTGACATGGAGTAAATCAATTAATTTCTACACCAGTTAAAATCCAATTCGAAACTTAGACACGCCGCCAAACGGACCATGCTACCAACGTTAATATCTACTGCTTAGTGAACATACTGTCTGCTACCATACAGCCACATCCTAAATCTATGTTTGAACCCAGCTATCTACAAATCCCACTTATTGTTTTTATCCGAGTGGTGTTATATTTTATCAACTGGGTTGAAGAACATCATGGTTTGACAGTGGACTGCGTTGAAACATCTGTGCAGAAGAATTTCTTTACAACATTTAAGTCCTCAGTGAAGAATAATCATAAAAAGCTGTATCCAGGGTAAGAATATCATGAGAAGAAAGTGGTCCAACTAGCCCCCACTAATTATAATATGCACATGCACTAATTAACACAGGCAGTGGTCAGTGATACACCATTGTCCCAGCACAATCCCCACAGGGGCGACAGCTGGACTGCTTTCTACTCATGATATTCTTACTCTGGATCCACCGAGGAACATATCGAAATGTGACGTTTTGTTGACACAAATGATGTCCAATTCCCTTTGTTGCTTGTGCTATACTTGTACCTTCTTCAGGTGAACACCTGCATGTGTTTGTGACAGAAGCTATAGAACTTTTTCGCGAACACCTGGTGTCATCACGACGTGATTGTGATCCATAGCACATTTTTTGGTAGAGTCTTCTTCTCATGGTTATGGCGACGGTTTGGTTTGGTTTGGTTTCTTGTTTTACGCCGCACTCACCTATATTCCAGTCATATCGACGGTGTTTGTGCTTTTATGTCCTTCAAAGTGTGTATATGTTATCACATTACAAAATGTCTTGACCCCATATATCCCGAATGAAAGCATAATTGTGCACTACGAGACTGGCTTTCTAAAAGTATGCATAATCGCATAACGTAATTACTGAACAATGCGACCGTCCATTTGCAAACGGAATATACTCCTAATAGTGTTTCCTTCAAATGGATGTTGATGGCCTAAATCCTCCGACATAAACCCTACTGGGGAAGATATCAATAGTAGAAAACAATTACATTTCCTCCAAGTGAGTGCTAACGAGATGGATTTGGAGTAAGTGACTGCGTGAACTTGGTCAGATCAATTCTTGCTATGTTCCTTTGTCCTCCGTCACTGGATGATACACAGTAAACATTGAATGACTCCCCTTTAAGACCTTGTGTCGCATTAACGTTAATGTATGACCGTTTGGCATTCGGAGTTTGGTTCTCTAACCATTTGCATTTGTTCAGGATTCTAGTTGACTGACGTTCTTTCGTATGAGTAGAGTAAGCTCCGTTTGTATATACCGAGTGCATGACATCTCAACAACATTTAAAAGGATTTGGGCAACCACGTCTTTTTACGTATCGCCAACGAAAACTGCATAAAAGATCTATTTGTGCAACCTATTTTATTCAATTTTCACTTGGTAATAGCCCTTCAACTTTTAATGATGTAGATGTTTTAATAACGGATCAAGCTATCCTGGTTTTTGTGTATGTGAGATTGTGGTATTGTTGTATTAATCATCTCACTTCGGAATGAAAATTCAAGGTGGGCGGGAGATGGAGAACACTGAGAAAAGTATGGACAACATATAATATCCTTTGCACATCACGCATAGATGTCAGTCTCAGATCATGTATGCTTATCGTCGGTGTGAGTTGTGAAGGTGTGGTCGTTTCGGCATTTATTCCAAATGAACTTCCATTAAAATGTAGTTATCACAAATATGAACTCGAGTTTGTAGAAAGTCTGGAACCAGATAAAAGAAGAACAGTGTGTAAAATAGGCAATTCATAAGCTATATTGATTCTGCAATAAATCAGGTATTAAAAACCTTTCAAAGCCCTGGAAATGACACTGTTCCGCCAAAGGCCACTGCGGTTATCTCATTACAATATGAACTTTCCATCTCGAGTTTGGCGTAATTGATTACTCGGAGAGGCTCAGAGCCTTTTTCCTAGATTCTATTGATATCGATGTCATGGCAAGTATGAGGAGTTTATTAGTGGTCGACCATTTGATATTTCGTGGGGGTGACTCGAAAAAATCTGTCCTGAGGTTTTACAAAATAGATAAATCATTCAACCATAATCCACTCCCACAGATCCTACACATACTTCCGATCTCGTGTTTCGCCACAATTCATGGTCATTGTAGCTTGTAGTTATTAAATCATGTTTGGCTTAATTAATCAAGACAGTCAAGGTGTGAAAACGACTATTGGTCAGGCAAGAGTGTTTACAGAGGTCAGGCGATGGTCATCGTGTTCATAAAAGAAAGTCGGTGTCGGATAATATCGGAGAAGCACGATATATTGAGATACATTTACCATATGGTAGAGTTTCTATTGGGGGTATTGATACACGACTCCACAGAATTAATACCCAAGTTACACGCGTTCAGTGTAACCTTCGCAGCATTGGGCAGTCAATGTCCATCACAAACGGACACAGATCGTATTAAACAGTAAATGACATTTTTAATGACAAAATATTGAATTGAAACCTGAAAGCGCAATAAGATATTTCAGAATCCCATCGATAGAAGATGTGGATGTGTGATTTGGTTGGTTTGTGGTTGAACGCCGCACTCAGCAATACCCCAGCTATGTGGCGGCGGTCTGTAAATAATCGAATCTGGACCAGACAATCCAGTGATCAACAGAATGATCTACGCAATTGGGATACGATGACATGTGTCAACCAAGTCAGCGAGCCTGACCAACCCGATCCCGTTAGTCGCCTCTTACGACAAGCACTGGTAGCTGAAGACCAATTCTAACCCGGATCTTCAGGGGTCATGAATGTTTGAAACAGTGATAGCATACCTTTAACCGTGGCTGTCCTCGTACAGTTGTACAGAATGGCGAGCTCTCCAAACACCTTCCCCGGTACCATTGTGCATAGTTTCTGACCTTCTTTGGATACCTCCACCTTGCCATCTGGAATAACATGAAATAAGTTGCAATTCACATAAATAGGTTGACATTTGTAACGGGAACGAAACTAACTGCTACAAAACGGAATATTTGCACGACCCAAGGTTTTAAGCAACTTCATCTAAACGTATCTACTTGCCTAAAAGACAATGCAGACATAGCAGAGGAGAGAACGTAGGGAAAATGATGTAAGTGAGCTTGGTATTACGTTGCTTTCAGCAATATTCCAGCAATATCACGGCGGTGGACAGCAGAAATGGGCTTCACACATTGTAACCATGTATGATATCGAACCCGGATCTAGGTCTTAGGCAAACCAATCTCCCCGACCATTGTATAATTGTGCCTTTGTTTTCTGTGTTTGCTGTTGCACTACCACACTCATCAATGCCCCAGTTATGTGACGGAGACATATGTGACCATGTGTTATCGAAACCAGCCTACTCAGTTACTGATATTTCGAACGACAATGCACAACAAACAGGTACAACACGCTGTCATATGTCGAGTGTGACCCTCCGATCAATTACCACCACATCCTGCTGGTGACCTAGCCCAATTCACACTACTATCGATACATATCGAAAGACGGAACTGGTTTGATTGCCCTTGGTCTAGCAATCCTGATTTTGTAAAAGTTTGAGTTCGAATATCCTTGTTGTGACAAGGATTATGTATGATTGACGGTGCGTTTTGTATCTATTCACATTGACCCAATATCCTAATGTGGTCTCATCGTGTTTTTTCTTGCCCTAATCGCCGATATACAAAACGACAACCATTCCTTCTGAAATAAACGCCTCAGAGCGCAATGCTGCTTTCAGGTAGGTTGAACATTTTCTTTCCTTGTGATCGCGTGACTAATCCCAACCAGATCTGCATACCAGATCACGCAGATTTCCCGTGCCTTTGATCGGCAAGGTCTTAACCGGGCACTAAAGAACTGTTTATTATCTCCTGGCTGAAGCGCCAACAACCTGACAAGAAACATTCAAAGCGTTGTGAAGTCCTAGATTCCATAAGTTCCTCTTGAGAATGAGAGTTCTTCATTTGTTCATCTACGAAACCAGTATTCGGTGCAGAAATATAGGAAAGTGGCGACAAATGAGTACAGAATTATCAATCAAAACCTTCGAACTGATTGAACGTGGCTGCAACAGAGTACTTCATCCCTAGCTTTTCAAATGCAAAGAGAGCTTCTACCCTTCAATACAGACATGCGGATTTGATGAAATATTCTAAAATAGATGCTACGGATGAAATGCTGTAGGTGTATATGATTTGAATATATTTTAACTGACAAGTATCGAAATTAATTGCCATCTTGGATCATAACGCATATTGCAAGAAATGAGACTTTAGGAAGACACCGTCAAACAGTTGGGCGCTTAGAAAACATTTACACGATACAAAATTTACATCGTACACATGGTTCATATTCTTAGTCTTAATTATCAACATGGTTTGTGAAGCACTGCTGCGAGACGCCGCTAATTCGGAATTACTTGACGGATATGAAAACCCGCTTTGCCACATTAAGTCCAGCCGACACACTCAAGGGGTGTAAATTCACTTTGCACAACAATTCAGGTTCTAAGCAAAAGACGATATTAATAGTAAACGGGCGCCTGAAAGCCTTTGAAATGCGTAAATGTTTGAACAGTGACGTAAGAACGGTTTTAAAATGTGGCAGCAATTTGTAAAGAAGATGTATTCCTAAGTTTTATGGGATGGTCTGCTTGATTAACACAGGTGGAAAATGAGGGAAATGTTTTTGCTTGTCATCAACATTTAGTACGTCAAAAGAGTCTTCATCGTTTGAGCCCCTCTTGCATGTGCATGTTCCATTTTTATTTCCTTCTACCTGTAGAGCTTATATTAAGTTGTAATCTTCTTCCAATTGCTTTCGAGAATCACCGTAAATTGGAAAAGGAAATGGATGTTCAACGAGCGCAAAGAAAAATCCAAAATGATCAACGTCCTCCGATGACCTGGGGTGCTCATGCCAAGATGCCAAATGTACTTAATGTACTCGACATAGTGTCGACATGTTTATCTATCTTTGTATTTAACTTACAAAATGATAAATCATGTGATTATTTCACAACTGATATTTGCATGGGATAACTAACATATCTACCTAGCATTGTTTTGCCTATGATTATAAACACCGTAATATTTACAGTTAGGTTGTTCAAATTCCTTGCCGTATTTGAAATGAATACAAACACATGGGTTCTCCACCGTGAACACATACATTGTACTTCCACCCATCCGTATCCACAATTGATGAATCACCTCCAATTAACCTGGTGTAGCATGTACTTGAAAGATGCTCACTTGTTACAATAATATGCTAGAGGCATTAAGGAACCACTTGGAGGTTGGCTGAGAACCAATTGGTGTAATGTGATGGTCTAGCACCAAGGTCCATCAGTCTGACCACGATGGCTATTGGCGTCAGCAGGGAGCAAAAGGTTATGGTTGTTTTGTGTTAGGGTTCCTTAATACAGGGAATGTTAACTGGCTTTCCAGGTATGTCGGGAGGTCGTTATCATACACAGGGGCAATTGGGAAGTGATTATACGGCTGAGATGGGCACGATAGAACAGTATCGTGCTGGGCGAGGGGCGTGCAGCTCTACGACTTGGAGAAATGCTTCATCATGATTCGTACGGTGTGTTCATTGAACACAGGTCTCACTGTGATGGAATGCAATGTGGTTTTGACAGTGTGGATTATCAACCTAGTTTCAAAAGTTTCTGATTTCAATCTCAAGCCCCAAACTTCCACAAACAGATCACCACTCTAATGTAAACATGTAACTGTTGCCGCAGCTATGGCTGCTTTATGTATTAGACATATTTTAAAGATATCGGTAAGCGCTCTTGCATTACATCCGGGATACATTTCAGTGCACCAGTACAACCTGTTACACAATGTCAGGATGTAAGACGTAAATTCACTTGTGGTAACGTCACGCCGAAGGTCCGGTTTCGATTCCCCACATGGGCACACTGTGTGAAGCCCATTCCTGGTGTGATGTTGCTGAAATAATGCTAAATGCTGAGTAAAATCCAACTCACTCACTTGTGGTAAGGTTATAAGTAGGTGAGATGAGGTGAAATTGGGTTTAACGTCGTGCTCGAGAATATTTCGCTCATATGACCACGTGCATGCGTGTGTATTTGTATGTGCGGCTGCTCGTACTAGCCCAGACTTAAGCTGGTTTTCTAGTGCTAGCCCACTGAGATAACATGCCGCAGTGAAGCATGAATACCCCACTCAGACACATTATACTGACTCCGAGCCGACCAGTCCTTGTTGTACCCATTAATGCCGAGCGCCAGGCAGGGACCAACAAGTACCATATTTTAAAGTCTTTTGGTATGACTCGGTCGGGGATCGAACCCGCGACCTTCCGCTCTCCGGGCGGACGCTCTAACCACTACACCACGGAGGCGGTAAGGTTATAAGTAACTACTAGAATAATGAACAATAGTCAGGTCTTAGCTACAAAACTTACATATTAGAGTTATGAACGCTACATTAAAATACATGCACAATTGATGAGATCCTTGTTGTGCAGACATGGCCTACCTTCCATGACATATACGAGATTGCCCATGTCGCCCTCCTTGATAATAGTGCTGTCTTTGGAGTATTCCACTGGATACATGCAGTCCACGATCTCCCGGATCTGGGACATCTCCAGATTCTTCATGAAATCATTGTCCAGGATAGCCTGCTTTATCAACTCCCGAGAACTGAAAACAGATAAGACCGTTGGTAAACAGAATGAAACGGAACAGTACTGACCCTACGACATACACATACAGCTATCATATCCCAACATACGTCTACCGATAAGAAACATCAGTTCTTATATTTGTTTATGCTACATCCGATAGTGAAGTCGTGAAGTTGTAGATCATGTGTGAACGTGATTTTCTGCACTAATATTAACTAACTCAAGGCTGAAATTGTCCTCTGCATTCTACATCATTAAACGTCACTATCGTACCTCGTCACTATTCCTTTAACAAAGGGTTCATCTTGACCCAAAGGTTACTGATATGAATACCATTAGACATTGTCTCTTACATTCGGTCATCGGTAAACGTCACGATTCTGTCCACGGCGTTCTTCCTTTAACAGACAGGGTTCATCTTGACCCAAAGGTTACTGATATGAATACTATTAGACATTGTCTCTTACATTCGGTCATCCGTAGACGTCACTATTCTGTCCACGGCGTTCTTCCTTTAATAGAGGGTTCATCTTGACCCAAAGGTTACTGATATGAATACCATTAGACATTGTCTCTTACATTCGGTCATCGGTAAACGTCACTATTCTGTCCACGGCGTTCTTCCTTTAACAGAGGGTTCATCTTGACCCAAAGGTTACTGATATGAATACCATTAGACATTGTCTCTTACATTCGGTCATCGGTAAACGTCACTATTCTGTCCACGGCGTTCTTCCTTTAACAGAGGGTTCATCTTGACCCAAAGGTTACTGATATGGATACCATTAGACATTGTCTCTTACATTCGGTCATCGGTAAACGTCACGATTCTGTCCACGGCGTTCGTCTTTTGACAGAGGGTTCATCTTGACCCAAAGGTTACTGATATGGATACCGTCAGGAATCAACCATTTCCTATTTGAGGATAGCGACGGGGTTATAGTTAAAGGCCGGGTATGTTTTGTTCAAACCATTCATGAGGGGCGATGGGGTAGCCTAGTGGTTAAAGCGTTGGCTCGTCACGCCGAAGACCCGGGTTCGAATCCCCACATGGGTACAATGTGTGAAGCCCATTTCTGGTGTCCCCCGCCGTGATGTTGCTGGAATATTGCTAAAAGCGGCGTAAAACCAAACTCATTCAGTCAGTCAGTCAGTCAAACCATTCATGACCTGTTCGACCCGTGAAAATCCAGGTTAGAATTGGTCTTCAGTACCCCATGCTTATCGTAAGAGGCGACTAACAGCATCGGGTGGTCAGGATCGCTGACTTGGTTGACACATGTCATCGTATCCCAATTGCGTAGATCGATGCTCATGCTTTTGATCACTGGATTGTCTGGTCTGGTCTCGACTCATTTATTTACAGACCATATAATTAAAATATTGCTGAGTGCGGCGTAAAACTAAACTCACTCACTAACTCACATGTGAACGTTTTTCATAATAACATACATTTATATTTCTCAGAGAGAAATGTTGTTTAAAATGTCTTTGTGGCATCAGAGGTATCCTCCTACCGGGACCTGCTATCAGAAAAATACACACCTGCTGTCCTCAATAAACAACAGGCGGCGCACTCGTTCCTGAAAGTCATGTTCATCAGCTGAGGGCTAAGTTAGAATTACTTTCTATTTTCATTTGGATTAATATATATGTGTTCCTTATCGTGGGCGGATGTTGTTTCTCCTTCGATAAGCATTTGTAATCCTTTCAACCAATAAATACCCCTGTTCACCAAGCTACAGTAAATCAAAACTTGTGCCAGTCTGTAGATTACATTGGAACTACACTTTGATAATGCACCAAAGAGGCAAGCGCGACCTTGAAACCACGTGCCAGACTCCGTGTAAGCAAGTGTTACGTCTTCTCCAAATGATAAATAAGCTCCTCCGAACCATTCCAAACTGGGTAATTAGTGTCACTGCCTATCTGCAGTATTGCCTACAACTAAGAACCTACATAGAAATAACTGCTCCTTTGTGCCGTGGTGATGAGATACCTTTATGTAGGACAGTTACTTTGAATAATGAATCAATCCTGGGTATACCAGACATTCTGTGGAAGGTAATCATATAAACAGTTGTTTGAACGTATTTAAAACGGTATTATGTACTTCTAAGAAGAAAATGTAAAATTCAACGCCAGATAATTATCTGGGCAGAATTTTGTTGTTTGTTGTTTTACGTAATGCTTATGGATAATGCAGCTGTATCAGTGCGGTCTGTATATAATCGAGGCTGAACCAGACTCCAGTGGCATCATAAGCATTGATCTAAGCAGTTGTGATACGATTACCTCAACCCACCAAATAGATGAATCTGACCATCCCCGTTAAAGGAAACAGAATGTTGTAAAGCACAACATTTAAATCCAAAGGACCCGTAACGATCCGGGTTAGAATTGGTCTTCAGCAACCCATGCTTGTCGTAAGAGGCTACTAACGGGATCTGGTGGTCAGGCTCGCTGGCTTGGTTGACACGTGTCATCGTATTCCAATTGCGTAGATCGATGCTCATGCTGTTGATCACTGGATTGTCAGGCTTAGCCTCGGAAATTTTCACACCGCCACCATATCGCTGGACTATTGCTGAGTGCGGCGTGAAACAACAAACCAGCCAACTAAACCGATGTATCTACACGACATTATTGACGAAAATATCCATCTACGCAAACGCGTGTGCGCAATGTTGCTTTTGCATACAACCTGCGATACGATACATCACGATACTAAAATTTTAGCCAAGACGATATATCGCCAAAGTATTGTGCACTGAAGCTGCGATACGATACGAATCCCGATATATGGGTGGCGATACGATACGTATCACGATACTAAAATCTTTAATTTTACACCAACTATAAAACATCTTAAGATCAAAACAAAACCATATAAAAATATTTCGTCAAATTCCGCCAGCGTTTTTCACTGTTCATTCGGAAACGAGATAATGAAGTTTATGCACGGACTTTGTCAATGTTAACACAGTGACACAGTTCTTTGCGCAAGAATGTCCGAGAAAACGTTTACTTATGAAGGGAAAATAAATAAGCATATATTTTAATCAGTAAACAAAAAGTAAGTCTGTTTCACTAGACAGATATCGCGATTCGGCAATATTCAAAGACTTTTGCCTTATATTAAGAGTTAACATATACCTAGAACGACCCGATTATTATCTAAATATACAAACATCATAAGTGCCCACACGCCTCGCGTAAAATTGCTTTTCTCACATATTAAACAATACAATAGAAAAAGAAACTTTCACAAAGCTGATTTCGACGATATTTTGGTCTTTTTTGGTAAATGCGTTGATATTAAATCCGCCCCCGTAGAGAAATCCTTTCGCAAAAATACTTTGATTAAAAGTTGGAAGGGGTCGACAACGAACCTAATACAATCGTTCCCCCAAAAAATATAAAATACATTTCATTATGAAAGATTGAAGAAAAGATGGACTTGGGAACACGTCTCAGAATCAATGTTCTGAACGGTACATACAGTTCACAAAGTGGAGGGTGCTGAAACATCATCCGGATTTATTTATGAAACGCATCACGCTTGGACCAGATGACAAGGAATGAAAGCTTTCAATTAACCTTGACTGCACCTCCCATCGCGGTCAAATGCTAACCGATTTATCCAATCGAAGGCACCTGGCTGACAATCAACCTGCGTTAGAAAACGAACGTCTCCAAGTGACAGACCGTGATTAAATGCTCTGCTAATGGTCTTTCCTTGTTGGATCTGGCTTAGAGACCCACGTAAGGTTTCAGCTGTATAACGAATATTCAGATTGGGTAGATTCAGATTTTCCTTTATTTTGCTTATTGATGATTTCTGCTTGTACAATCCTTGACAGCTTTATTCATATCATATGCGTTGGAACTGTCATTCAGTGAATCGGCTGTTTGGACCAAAGACGACTTTCATGATTGTTTTTCAGATGTGTATGCTATCATTAACCACCAGAGGTTTTTCGGGTGCTTTAGAGCAAGTAAATTCGTTGTCTTGGGCAGTATTTATCATTACATCCTATGTGCCCACAGGTGATTACCACGGCCAACAACGACTACCAGTAAGGTTCGAAAATTTACTTAAATTACTTTACGAAAATTTTTAACTTCAAAGGTATCGTATCCCAGTTGTGTAGATTGATGCCCATGCTGTTGATCATTGGATTGTCTGGTCTAGACTCGATTATTTACAGAGCGCCGCCATATAGCTTGAATATTGTTGAGTGCGGCGTAAAACTAAACTCACTCACTCACTTCAAACTTTGTTATTATAGTTCTGATTTGTAAAGTGTGCAAACAATCTCATTCACCTTTTAATGAACAGCCAGCAAGGCTTTGCTATATCGTATGAGTCAGCCAAGTTGGTTCGGACCTCGAACATAGAAGCCAGCAAGCTCTTGCCGACAATCGCCTCCAGGCTGCCGCATCACACACAAAGCGTATACGTTGGTAAGAGCATGATTTACACCCGCGGGTCAATGTGAAATTAGGGCCAATCCCATACGCTGCTACGGTTTAAGGATATACTGTGTGGGGTACGGTACGCCTCTCCATGGAAGGTTGCCAAGCGGTACACCAATCCCTACACAGTATTTGTCACGTTCATTACTCCCACTGACTAGACGACTAACCATGACATATTTGATTCAAGCTTACTGAAGATTATGTCTTGTACATACAGACACAGTGGCAGGTTCACACGTGCCATATGTCATTTTCCAATCACATGCACAATGTTTGTGAATGTTTGTCATCGATACATACGGTCACTAAACGATAATCGTATCGTGGCACAATGCATCGCGATGCATGGACGCAGGGATGAATGGTTACAATCCAAAACATTAACTGTTCTTCAAAACTACACTTAAACGTGTCTTTTAGGTAATAATTATCATTTTAAATAACAACTTCGCGTATATATAAATGATAATAACAAACTATCCATTTAGGAGAAGGGAGCAAGTCTATAGACAAGCCATATAGAAAAGTCGCTGTACTTGCCAATATTTAAAGATGCATCAGGATTAGTGTTGGGAATTGGTTGAAATCTCACAATTGATGATTGCTTCATTACCAACGAACAATCATCGAAAAAACTTGGCTAGCATCATTTTTCAGATTTTCCTATCCAGGTTGTTATTGCAGATAGGTATAAGATGATGCAACTTGCTACTTTAAAGTAATGACTAATATATCATGACCATAAACTTCCTGGAGTCTTCAAGAAATATTCAGTCATGACTTTTCAGTTAGTGAAGTGAGTTTTCTAAGAATTAAACAAGTTTGCAGGCCCCGACAACTTCGAAGATATGTTCCATCGTCAAGTGTTTCAAAGACTAAAACAGCAGTTCCAAAATCGTTTGTGTTCGATTATGAGAAAATGTGATCGATTGCTTGGTCGTTTGGTCACTGCGACCAATCTTCGATTATTTCAATTAATCGGACCACCACTAATCAGGACACACCAATCAATAGCCATGCTGCCACGCTGTACTGAAATGCTGAGTCCATGGATGTATAGTAATTCAAGCCTTCGAAGAGACAAGTCTAGATAAGCGCACAGTACACAAGGAACTCATTTAAACTATTATTTTTTTACCTTAGAGACCTGTGCAAGTCTAACCAAACAATTCCGAGCTGCAATCACAGATATATAAGAATGATTGCAGCTTCGAGTCCGAGCAGCTGTATTGTTTTCAAACAATGGAATCATATATTTAATGAGTGGCAATAAACAACATCTTCCCCGTGGAGTGTTTCATTCGACTGCGGCTGGCAACAGACGAAGTAAGTTATAAGATATGTTGCCCAGCCAATGGAATATTTGGTAGCAAGAGAGATATCCCATCCCGCGAGGATGTGTACATTACTATCTGATGATCCCAGCATAATGCAGCTGTTGTTGGGGAGTTACTACCAGAAATGTGAGAAAATATTTTCAGGGAAAACACTGAATGTGACTCAGCTTCTTATATTATGGTAATGATGACAAGCTTACCTCAGACATTTATAATGAATTCGTGTGGCTTTCTACCGGGTGGTAGGTTTGATTTCTGACCATCAACTCTGAGCAATACTTGATTGTATATTCGCGACATGACACGACCATCAGGATATGTGAGTGAGTGAGTGAGTGAGTTTAGTTTTACGCCGCTTTTAGCAATATTCCAGCAATATCACGGCGGGGGACACCAGGCATGGGATTCACACATTGTACCCATGTGGGGAATCGAACCTGGGTCTTCGGCGTGACGAGCGAACGCTTTAACCACTAGGCTACTCCACCAACCCAATCAGGGTATGTGAAGGATGGCAGTGTGTTGGTCTGTCATGTAAATGGTTTGAGGTCGTTTCCCCACTGTTTTCACCGCCTCCGTGGTGTAGTGGTTAGAGCATCCGCCCGGAGAGCGGAAGGTCGCGGGTTCGATCCCCGACCGCGTCATACCAAAAGACTTTAAAATATGGTACTTGTTGGTCCCTGCCTGGCGCTCGGCATTAATGGGTACAAGAAGGACTGGTCGGCTCGGAGTCAGTATAATATGTCTGAGTGGGGTATTCATGCTTCACTGCGGCATGGTATCTCAGTGGGCTAGCACTATAAAACCAGCTTCAGTCTGGGCTAGTACAAGCAGTCGCATATACACATACACACGCATGCACGTCGTCATATGAGCGAAATAGTCTCAAGCACGACGTTAAACCCAATTTCACTTCACTTCACTTAATGATTCACATCACAGGAGCTGGGAGCAGGTTTGGGAACCAACAAGCAAACACTTTAAATACCAAACTGTGTGAGTGGTGCGTGATATCGGTGGAGCAGGACACCCATTTTTACCTCACCTCGACTCCCCACTGTTTACATTACAATGTTAGGAACTAACGGTTTCCCAGCTGGTTCTGCAATAGGAACTAGGCAAGGTTCGACATTTCCAGAATATAAGGCAACAGAGTCGGTTTAACGACTCTAAACATTTTATAGGCATGAGTTTAGAAGACCACAAAGAAATACCATCGAGTACTCTGAAAGACTCACACCAGAGCACACTGCACTGAACCCTATAAGCAACTTGTCTTCCAAAGGGCGGTGGGGTAGGCTAATGGGTAAAGCGGTTTGCTCGTCACGCCGAAAACCCGGGTTCGATTCCCCACATGGGTACAATGTGTGAAGCCCATTGCTGGTGTCCCCGCCGTGATGTTGCTGGAATATTGCTAAAAGAAGCATAAAACCAAACACACTGACTTGTCTTCAACAAGAGGTTTCAATGGCCCTACGTCGCCCATGATCCGTCTTAAATATCACAAATCCCATAGCCTTACCTTTAACAAAATGATCATATTGTATAAGCTGTTCCATTCGAACGAAATGACCTATATGTCAGTAAGAAGCCAATCTGCTGTCTAAATTATGATTTAAAAGATGCACATGTGAAGCCTTACTGACTGGGCCTCAAAGTATACACAGGTCCATCTTTCTGTGTGTCGTAATCCGGAAACATTTCCTGTCAAATTCAGGTAGAGTATATGTATCTGTAGCAGATCTACCTGAAACTACACTCCTTCTTATAGCGATGAATAAATACAGTTTGTCTATATATGAGAAACTAGTCTAACATCCTTTCCGTATCGCCGGGGATCTACGAAGCCATGCTATCGCTAAAATCCATAAAAAATGACATGCACGCAAATCTATATCTCTATTTATTTTTCATCTAACATATGAAAATAGAATTGAGCACATTGTGACACAAATGATTTCTTTGAAACGTTAGTACGTGGTAACTATGGCAACTTTACAGGCTACGTGCAAAATCAGCAGTAATGTCTCATCGCCAAGAAGAAAGTCTTTGTAACTAAAAAACACTGTCCACGTACAAGTAGGCATCGACGACAAATAACAATCTGGTTTTCTGAGAAACTAACGCTTTTTCATTGCATTAATAGCAATTACAGGTCTAAGTCATTGCGGCAGCGACAGTGAGAATACCTGATGTTTACCATTTTGTGATATGCCTTGACAACTTAATACATGCTCCTGGCGCCCGCTCACATAGTGGTGCGGCTGTATGTGAAGCTATGCTCACGTTCCAGAATACACGTTACTTCAAACAAAACGATTGCGATACATGGCATCTCCACAAATATCTGAATGACTAATTATGATGTTTAACATTGTTATTCAACCTGACATTAACCTTCGTACAAAATGTATTTATTCAAACAGCAAACACTTCAAAGAAAGTTGGCTATGAGTTTCTGTCTACAATTCTCGAAAACAACGTTCAGGATTAAAAGAAAACGTTCTTTCAACTAGAAGCTCGGGGTGTTTTTGCACGTGTTATCAGTAGTATCGATCATTATGATATATATACTATCCTAAGTTCTGCATACATTCTGCTATAAATGTTTACACAAGCAGCTGAAGTCTGAGACTCCTCGTATTTGATGACATCATCATACGGGTAAACAAAACGGAGTATATATATTAAAAGCTTTAAAATGGAATTTTGCAAAGAGAACAAAACATTTACACAATGTGTCTGACCTTGCGACTATCACTTAGGATTTATTATATCTGCGGGTTCATTTGTTGAGTTTGGAGGGAACAAAACTCTCCATGCGATTCGAACAAACAAACTTTCTGTTGTGAATGACACCTGTACCGAAAATATTTGCATTTCAACTTCCCTGTGAACTGAAACCGCAATAATAAAAATATTTCTTCACTTAAAAGCATAGTGTGAGAAAAACGAACAAATGCCCAAAGCATCATAAAACGGACCGACACGGTTAATCTCCAGGATGGGCACGTATGCCTCATTCTTTAGGTGTGTTCTAACATAACGTATGCAATGCAGAGTACCATTCAACACATAACACAAATGCTAATGAACGCTCTTCCCATGACGTCTGGGGATGGCAAACGACGGTACCAAAGCAGAAACACGTTGTCATGCCGTGTAGGAAATAGGTTTGTCCTGAAGCTTCCATCATCATCAGCAGCAGTGGTTTCATCATGTCGTATTATGAGACAGAAAATCTCTGAGATGACGCTGTGACCTTTGTTTATTTTCGTTGTTCATCTTCTGTCATAGGGTCAATCTGACAGCCCTTCATACTAAACTGGCCTCTTTTTAAAGTCATTTCGCTGAATTCACAATCAACTCATATATGTATTTCACAATATTGATTTTCACAATGTGTTCTCCTCGACACATACTTTTAATGGATCTACTTATGTTCCAAACCTTGTATCTATACGAAGCTTTACGGTAAACGATCACCATCCACCAATAACGTAGAAGGTAGCGGAAATATGTCTGCCATGCGTGGCACAAGTATGCAAGTTACTGTCAAAACGAATTCATAAAGCCGCCGTACACTGACGGATTGCTGAGGTGACGCGTATACAAAATGTAGAATAAACAGTACACCCCGTGCGCGGTCAACGTGCATATTACAACCAGCATACCAAGCCATAAATATTGATCTGAATATTTACTGTACCCGATAACTGACCTTGACTGCTTTGTTCTTAAAGAGATTTGGTGCGACCTTGACACAATGCCTACACGTAGAATACGACGAGGGAAATATGATATACACCACGAACTGTATCGTACTCGTGTGACATTACTGCTTTATTACACCTGTATAGTGATTGATCACGATGGTGCGTACTTGAAAACATCAAAGGACGCAACCAGCTAAGCTCAATAAGCTTTATATGAAACCTTAAAGACAATCTGGTATTGCTGGATGAATATGCGCCAGAAATCTTCTATTAAGTGGGTGAGCATGTTGCCACGAATACGTGCTGCTTCTATAGTTAATAGGATTCGAATCTTTCTAGAACAATTGAGCTATTACTTATAGTGTTTACTCCGACATGTGCATAATTCTAAATATATGTGAAAAAATAAACAGTCATAGTCTGAAATAATCAAACTTCGTTCAAGACGTCGTTCCGTCAGCAGGCGTACCTTCAAGGAGAGATCGTTAACGCTGCACACGTAAAGGTTACATAACAGACGTGATCCTGATTAACTGTATTGCTCCAATACGACAGCATACACGTGGTCAAGGCTTTCACTAAGGTGGTAACCACCTAAGACTTGTATCACTTAGGGCTTTCCTCCCTTATTAAGCTTACACACCGTAATCTAACAGGAATACTATCAAAAGCGTCGTTAAACCTAACTCACCCACTAACATAAACACAGAAAAATCATTCTGGAGTAAACAGATTCAGCTGATCGTAGATAAAAGCGACAAAACACTTTCCACTTTCATTAGATATGTCTACAAGCAGAGTCGATTGTATGATTCCTACTGTATCACTGTCCTGTGTATGAAGCACTATCAAATAGTCATGAGACCAGGTGAAAACAGTGAGCGTATCCTGCACATCGGTAGCACCAGTCATAAACGCATGCAAAAGATAGCCAATTGTTCACCGATACAAACACGAAAATGCATAGAACAAATTAAAACGGAATTGGATCGGTCATTATTTTTGTCACTGATGCGTCAAATTTGTAAAATGTCCTCTGTATAAAACGTTTTGAAAATTATACCGAAGCCTTAAATATTGTAACCTTGCTCGAACAAAGTCGGAGCTAGAGTCATGTGACACTTTGAAATCTTGATGTAAACGGAATGCAGCAAACGGAATCTTAAAATTGAAGTGAAATGCAAAACACCAAAAGTTGGAGCTGTTGGAATACTGCTGGTATAAAGTTTACTGTTGAAGTCCTACCTCTTGTGATAGAACTTTGTGGAATGATTTTTAGTCACTCTGAATCTTTGTGCATAAAGCTAAATATGAAACACACAAAGGTGTAACACTGGTCTACTTTATTTAAGTTCAGTGAGTAAAATAGGTGGACAAAACAATTCCGAAACAATTCACGTCCTTAATGGTTTTGCTTTGCATACGTCGACACCATGTTCACCCAACCCGTTGTTTTTCCATCTCCTCTTCTGTACTACCAGCCAAATCTGCAATCTCTGGTGTTTCCACTTGGTACAGTATTAATGCGTCAGCATGCGATGAACACCCGATAACAGGCATGTCACCTATTCCATATCGATACCTCACTGTCAGTAAACCACTTACAGCAAAGTAATGCATGATATATAAGTTACCTGTACACGACAGGTGAAGCTTTAAAGGCTTTGCAATCTCGGTAATGTTTTTCCATCCTTATCATAAGTGTGCGATGACTGCCAGCTAATATCGACGTGAATTGTAGCATTATGTGAAGTGAGCACCTCAGACGTTGAGAACTCATGAGTGATTGATGTTTACTTTGTTTCTTGTGACGTGTAGTTCGGTTGACGAAAGTGATGAGGTTGCAGAGATCGATTGTGATAATACTCTCCCTTCGTAGAAACGGCTACAGAGAGCTTTGACGGTTACATTAATGTTCGTAGAAAAAAATAATCTGGAGACAAACAAAACTTCGGTCACAAAAAATATAACCTGTAATGAAGTTCTAAATTTATCAGTGAATAATCCGTTGTACATCAGCAATTTTGATTCGCAGAATTTACAAAAAAAACCCAAACAAACCCGAACGCTTCGAAGGCACCTATGGCCACATAATTTCTCTCTCGTGCCGACAGTGATACTGTTGCAATATTCCAGGTATATGGCGGCGATAAATAACCGAGTTTGGACCGGACAATCCAGTGATCGGCAAGAAGAGCCTGACCACCCGATCACGTTAGGGGCCTTTTCCAACAAGCATGGGTTGCTGAAGACCAATTTAAATCCGGCTCTTCACGGGTTATGTACATTCAATAAAGTGACAAATTGGCGTAATCGAGTCCGTCACTAACACATACATACAGTCCTTTAAATTCGACTTTACGATATGTATTCCTGTCAAATTAAAGCAACTTTATTAAATTTGCTGTAAAGGATCAAACAGGCTTATTGACTACACGAGGTATTATTACAACTGTATATGTACCATATGTCTGTGCCCTCCAGTCATACGAAGCATCGAAATGTCTCCAGGTTGTTATTTCAAAGACATGAGGGCGGTGGGGTAGCCTAGTGGTTAAAGCGTTGGCTCGTCACGCCGAAGACCCGGGTTCGAATCCCCACATGGGCACAATGTGTGAAGCCCATTTCTGGTGTCCCCGCCGTGATGTTGCTGGAATATTGCTAAAAGCGGCGTAAAACCAAACTCAGTCAGTCAGTCAGTCAGTCAGTCAAAGACATGATCAGATGACGGTAATGGATTTTTTGTCAGCATGCCAAGACATTAAGCATTAAACAAAGCTTTAGTTAAAACCTTCCACAATCCGATCGAGTAAATTACCACCCTGAACTTTAACTCTTTCCACAAATGCGATTCCCGAAAGTATAACATTCACAAATCCAACCCCTCTAAGTCCTGCTCCACAGTGTCGGTTGTTCAATGAACTTGTAATGAGCAAATAAATCTTTACAATGCTGGCTTATTTGTTGATAAAATGAGGACGTTGGGTTTAAGATTGAAATGGGAGTCGATATTGACACGATTTACGACTCGGTAAATGAAGGACGTGGGGTGATAGTGAGTGAAACGAACTAGCTGTACGAGGGTCATTTACCTTCATCCACGCTGGATGCTGAGCTCCATTCTGTAGTACCCTAGTCTGTCTCACAGTCCCTGAACCACACTATTTTCCCTACCGCCTAACCCTTCCTGTTGTGCGGTAGGGTAGCCTAGTGGTTAAAGCATTCGCTCGTCACGCCGAAGGCCCGGGTTCGATTCCCCACATGGGTACAATGTGTGAAGCTGATTTCTGGTGTCACTCGCCGTGATATTCTTGGAATATTCCGTAAAACCATACTCACCCACTCACTAGCCCTTCCTGCAATGCTAAAGCCCTAAATAAAGTAAGTTTAGATTTCCTCAGGTTTCTCCATCTCACTGGGGCTCCTTTTCAAATTAAATGGGATTATTTGTTTCTATCGAACTTATATTTTAAATATATATTCAGAGACCTAGTGGTACCTTGGCCTAGGGATTGCCTACGGCAGTGATATGAGCAATTATGATCAGTTCTAGATATACCCGACTTACAGGTTCACTTCAGCCCCAACATAAATAGGAATATAGCTCAGGAGATGCGGCTACGCCCTTCCGCAAACATCCCAGTCTATCTCCTCATCGTTGGAAGAAATATTATTTATGTCTGGCAGTGACTTCTTTGTACATCAGATGCTCATGTCACATTTGAGGAGAGAAAACGCAAGACTAATGCGTCATCAAAAGTACAAAAGGTTTCAGATACGTTGATAACGCTCTGCAGCAACGGGTGTAATTACTCATTGTCAAAACAACCAAAAACAAACCCCACGTTATACCGAAAGAAATCTTCAACCAATCGCTGCCTCTCCAAGTGAAATCGTCCTGATTCAGAAAAGTGCTCTGCGAGTCAAGATTAGGGATCAATGGTTTTGTACTTGAGTACAGACAGATTGTGTTACCTGATTTCCCTGTTTCTGTGAAAAAACTATAATTTAATATACCCCAGATGCATTAGTCACAGGGGAATTTAAAAAACAATACCTAATACATATGATTACATCACAACTTAATGTTCTTCTGGAACCAAGAAATACCACGAAAACATAAGCGTCAAAACTGTTTAAACTCATTCTATATATAATCCTAAGAAACTGCTGCCCAAAGTTAAGAAAGGGTTATATTTGCGCATTCACATTCCAGTGACAGACACGTGTCAACTCACATATTAGCTACGTTAACCCATTTGGTAAAGCCTACAATTCCTGTCTTTTGCCAGGTTCCGCTCCAAATCCAAGTAATCAGCTACTTTCTTGAGTGTAATGAATCCGCCATTAAGACCCTTCTTAAAGTGTTCTCATAACGGGCCATCACGGGCGAGGTGTTAACTCCGTATCTATGCCACTACCCCCCAGCGCCACATGTCCTCCACCCCTTCTCCGACCCCTGGAGCGTTGTGAGCAGATGCTCAACTGACCAGAGTAAACACTATCAAAGGTTTTGCCTGGCTGTCAATCATGTCCTGCTATATACCCATGTTTGTTATTGTAGAGATATCCACACTATCGTATTGCAGTCAAGGTCAGGGGGTAATGAGATACAGTCCATTTCGCGTTCATATGAAATTGACCATTTCCGGAAACGCTGATTTCATTATCTATTACAGATGAACTGCAACATGTTCAAACGGCAGCAGATTACATTTGAAGTGGTCTGTTCATTAGAAACGTACAAATATTCATCACGATAGTATGTATATCTTTCTGTAAGGGTTCTTATATCTTCTATCTTTCCTAATCGCTTTGAATGACGTTCTGAAGTGTGAAATATACATACGTATATACGAAGAAAGCACAGATCCAAACAACCTGGAATGTGTATCCCTCTAAAAATAAGCTGCATCAGCGAAACGTTCCACTAAAACCACACCTCTTTGAAAGTGCCTTTACACAACAACGTCCCTAAAATGTGAAACGACTCATCTCTTGCCAGAATGTATATGTCTAAAACGTCATCGTATCTTCTTTAACGTATTTCAACTTTCAGTTGTGCATTTTAGTGTTAACCTTTGAGATCGGCCTGAGTGGAAGATATGGCAGACAACGCTTAAAACGGCGATTGTCAATTTCACAGAAGAGCTGTGGAAGGAGAATAACTTCACTGATGAGTGTGATGCTTAATGTTATGGTTGCCAGAAGCAGGACCTTCCGGCATAAGGGATTTATGGGATGCAGCCATGTAGATGGGATGAAATTGCTATATCTCACTGGTAATTACCAAGGGAAAAGTTGGGTATGACTATGTGGTGTTATGAGTGACTGACCGACTGACTGAGTTTGGTTTTACGCCGCTTTTAGCAATATTCCAGCAACATCACGGCGGGGACTTCAGAAATGGGCTTCACACATTTTACCCATGTGGGGATTCGAACCCGGGTCTTCGGCGTGACGAGCCAACGCTTTAACCACTAGGATACCCCACCGCCCCCTTTTGAGTGATAATGTCACACGTGTTCATAACGCGTTGGTTTGGAATGAGTACATACCGATATATTCTACAGGGTCAATACATACATGAATAACCAATGCTTGTCGTGCCGCTGATACCGTTATAGGTATCCTACCTGCGTGGAAACAGTTAATGTTATATGAACATGTTTTTATATCAAGTCAACAAACACTAGTATATACTAGTAAATATGAAAGTCGAATTTCACATTCTTCAGCATGAGTGAGTGAGTGAGTTTAGTTTTACGCCGCTTTTAGCAATACTCCAGCAATATCACGGGACACCAGAAATGGGCTTGACACTTTGTACCCATGGGGAATCGAACCCGAGTCTTCAGCGTGACGAGCGAACGCTTAAACCACTAGGCTAACCCATCGCTCCTCTTCAGCATGATGTCAAGAAAATAATTGAAGAGACAATTATCATTAATTTGGTTAGTCTCAATGATAATTATTTTCCAAATTTTTTTGGCAGACATAAACATGAAATTTTCACAAGAGTTTATCCTTGGTGTTAGTTTGAGGCATTTTACAGATTAAGATAAAACTGACACAGGAAGCGTTTGCCTTTCCTATCGCCTGTACTCCTGACTTTGACAAATCCTTCAGTGAGAACACAACCGGTCTCAGCCGTAGAATCCACCATGAGATAGACAAACTCAATACTACTGACGCTAGCGTCTTGTACTTTTTCTCAAACTAGATCAACAGGGGAGTAAAAACACAAGCTAGCACCTGACTGCGTGTGTCTAATTAAACTGTGGTATGATTCCACTCCGCCTCCATGTCTGCGGCCGTGCACGGCGTTGCTGATGAACGACATTGCAGCACCACTAGTCCAGGTAATGATCAGTTTAATCCCAATTTATTGTTCGGGTTAAGCTTCTACGATATAGCTGTTATGTGTGTTGGTGATGCAGGTCAAGATGATATGTTACATGGGTTGGAGACTCATCGGCATCACTAATCTTAAATGGCGATGAAGAAAAATCACCCCTTGGGATGCCGGATTAGCGTAAGTCCACAGCAGCCTATGCTAGTTGTAGGAGGCAATCAAATGGATCGATGGGTCTGCTTGGTGACAAGGTCCAAAGCATGTGATCGTATCTCGACAGCATGGTCACAATATTAATCACTGGATTGTCTGGTCAAGACGAGATTATTTATCGACAGCCACCATATAGCAGGAAAGTTACTGATATGGGAATAAATAAATACACACACACACACACACACACACATACAAGAATGTTATCGTGCTCGCATTTAAGAACGTATCCAGACTAGCAACAGACCATTATTCTATCCGTGTGTGCATTGGCGCGTGAAAGAAATATCTCTTAGTATAACGGGTACCCGGTGTCATGAAAGCTGCTATCCAAACTACAAAGCTCGCCACATAATACAGGTACTTTTGTACGTGTATGGTTGTCTTGTTCAAGCATGTAAGGGATCTCGCTTTCCAGGGCGTTAGAGGCTTCGTTAATAAAAAATAGTCCGTTTCCAATATATCATTGGTAAAGTCGTATCACATATGAATACAATGTATATGAATAACCATGACTTCCGCCAAGATGGATAACGTGCAGACACAACTGCAGAACAAACGTGTATGACTCTCTTGCCGACACCAAGACAATACCTCCTCGATCAATACCGGCTTTCATACCTTTTAATGAACTATGCTTATTTTCGTGATGTATATCAATACCTATCAATCATAAATGCACACTGACTGACACAGGGGAATAATGGTTATTGATTTCTCTCCAACCAAATGCAGCCAGTGTATATCTTATACATATCAGCCATTTATTGTTAGTGTATATAGACAAAGCGTAATTAGACCATTGGTCCAGATAATGGCAGTCATAGACAAATGCCAATACCGATGTAATCAACGTCCTCCGGGTTCCTGGTAATGAAGCGTCGGCATACCAATATTATAGATATCAATAACGCTTGATTACAGATTCACCGAGTCGGCATTTCTCCACTTGTCGCGATACATTTGAATGGACAAAGAAGTAATGCTACGCTATTGGTTTTGTTTCAAACTGTATACAGGGCTATAGCTGTATTCGATTATATATTTCGGTTTTGGCACTGGATTAGTTCAATGTGTTGTTATGATTTTACAAGAATGTATGCACTTTACCACCAGGGCGTGATATCACTGCAGAAACCGGCGTATTATATGTTAGTTTTTAAACGCCGCACTCAGCAACATTCCAGCTATGTGACAACGGTGTCCGAATAATCCATTCTGAACCAGACAGTCCAATGGTCGACAGCGCGAGCATCAATATCGCTACTGGAATACGATGGCATTAACTAAGGGAGCGAGTGTGACCACGAGATCTATCTATCTATCTTTCAATACATCAATACATACGAACGCACGTCAGAATACGTACACTAAAAAAACCCCGATATTTCTTGGCTCAACAAATACTCGCAGAGATGCATGACATTACCGTTTAACAAAATAAACTGCACGCACAAATATAATTAACTGCAGCTTCAGGAATCATAGCATGTCACGAAACATTCCCTTCTAATTACCTAAGTGCCTTATGTATACACATACACCAGCTAAAAGATATACACTGTTATCATTTCCAAACCAACCCGTCATCAAACAGACAGCAGCATACACGAGGACATACATCGAACCAGTTGGTCATATTTCAGCAGAAGTTTATAGATTTATAACAGTCCCTGTTACGGTAGTAATCTCCAGGAACCGAGGTATAAATCCGATACACAGTTGCTCCCACCTCGCCACTGTGCCTGGGTTAATGCTAATCTCTTGACGTCTTCCAGACGTATACCTTAGTCAACACCGCCATTAGCTTCTTGTGTTACAAATGTCAAAATGCGTAGTCGATGTCCTAATGTAAAACTGGGAACAAGTCATATGATGCCTGGAGCTGAGTGCCCAAGTTAAGCACCCCTAACTGGATGCTAGTTGAGAACATAATGTAACCGTGTTTCACGTCCTCTTGATTTAGCACCTTAAATACACAAGTTTAACTGGTTAAGTTGAGTGGCCGCTATTAGTGCTTGTTAGGTGATACATTAAGGTCAATGTCTTAGGCGTGCTTCTCATATTAATGGCAAAACATAGCTGAACACTGTTATTGTTTGGTAGTTGCTTAATCCTACTTAAGGAAACTTATAATTTTTCTAGAACCCCCTGCTCTGTAGGCCAGGGAGTTTTATAACAGACACCGGAGAATCATATTTCGCGGCAGACTAAAATCTTGCTCTATACAAACTTGGAATAATTACACAGAAAACGACCGCATACTGAATAAGAGTGATCTTTGGACTTCGGGCTACTCAATTGTTTTATTTGGGAGGGGAGGGGGAGAGAAAAGAAAAGAAAAGATACAACCCGCTAATGCAGGGGATGTCGTCATTGTCAACGTCAATTTCGTATAACCTCAGCGTCTTGTCCAGAAGAGATGCATACAAAGCACTTTGAAACAAGGCAATATAGCAGGGTTTAACTCATTCACAAATCAATGTTAGTTCTGAATAAGCATAAGGATTTTGGAGTATCCCTAACTATCGTCAGCAAATCAAACTTTAGGTCTGTTACTGTGAAGGTCTTCCGGAAAACACGATTTCATATGACAAACGTTAATATTTCACGGTAGTATCCCAAAACACAGCCTTAAACATTGGTGGTATTCCTGAACATGTTTTGTGTAATATATTCACATCAACCCACAATGCTTATCACGAAATCGTGTCTTCATATGACCCAAAGCGGTTAGTGAAATTCAGTGAAATAAAAGTGGCAAAACCATTTCCATAATTATCTTAACAAATCCATTTTGACCTTTGCCGTACAACACTGGAAATATCTTAACGGTAAAACACAATTACTGTTCAGGCAATGTACCCTTAAACAACCAAACACTCCTTTGGAGATTAATAAGTAAGTTCCATACTTGAAAGCACGTCGATTAAATCTCATCATGGCGTACTTAGCATTCAAAGTAGGTGCAAGGTGAACGTATTAGAGCTGGAAGATTATTCCGTTTAACTAAGAACATATTGTTGATGAACCTTGAATATCGTGTAGTAATGTCCGCATTGTGTGGGATGCAAGACGTATTTGAATATCTTTGCCAATCCTGAATACCAACGCTGTGCCCAGAGTCAATGTTTTACATATATAATTGAATGTCTCTATAACGACATACATCCTATGAGCTAGTCTGCCCCGCAGAACATATTGTTTCCCTTCCGCGGAGTCGTTACTGTGATGCTAAATCTCAAAATGCAGCAAGCTTAGATTTTACACAGTTTCAAGTTCTGAATTTTCTATTTGACTGGATCTAACTTTCAACTTAGATGTAGCTGCTTGTTTCAATCACATTTATGTATTTACGGTTCCTTTGGGCGTTTAGGGGATCCTGTTATTCCCATGGTTGTCGTAAGAACCAAACGGACTGATGACTACGATACGTTGGGTTACTGTGTGCTGTCATACCTTGGAATAGGTGGCACAGGTGTGTGTAGACAAGACAAGATAGATGAGATGTATAGCTACAGGTTTCACATATGAACGATATTCACTTTCATTCTCTAACTCCAGGCTAATTGCCTCCTTGTGCAGGTGTTGATTTGTACAGAATTATTAAAATAAAATAAAGTTAAAGAACTCCAGTTTTCATGTTGCTATAATCTGGCACAACAGATTTACTGTGGTACTGTGACAGAATCGGATCTAACATTAATAGTAAGTGTGCATAGACATTGTTGGGCACATTTCGTAATCCTCCAGGCCCGTCAGTGTTTTCAGAGTGTACGATTGTAAATATTACTCGTACCCACCTGAAGAGACACAGATACGTATATACCTAATTAATAAATTGTCCATTTAAACAACAGATACGAAGACACAACCAGAATCGTTGAAGATGTCTGAGACGGGGTCATCAGTCACTGCAGCTCCTCCACCGGCAATTACAGCACCGCCGATCCCTCCGTGTCGGAACTATCCCCTTACATAAGAAGATCAGGCTGGGATTGGCAACTAATGGCCACGCATGCTTGCTATTTTGCCTTCTCGACTGACATTAATTGAATTAAAGACAGCGACACATACTGTCTTAAAATCCCATGGACATGATCGGTTTATCTGTCCTCAATCTGTAGTCATATTACAGAAAGGGTCAGGCAAGCATCCGCGGTTCAGTGCCAGGGAACTCAGTTGGAATTACCATAAAACCCAGGTGTACATGTATGCAGCCATAACACATTCACAGATGTTGGAATCAAACAGTTTTTACGTCCATGTATTACTTGTTGTGTATATACCATACATGAATGGTAAAGGATCAGTGTCTTATTACTTTTACACTCGGAAAGTCATTGCAAAATGTGCAATTATCCAAATGAATTCATGGGCATGGCAGTACAACCATTTCATGTGCTAACACATTAGGTGTTGGTTAGAATCCCTGTGAAAGTGTAATAACAAATATATGCTACATTTGACCCTTTCTGAATGGCACTTTGTAAAGCGTACTCCAGTTTCTGATGAAATATACCTGCATAATCACGGTCCCGATCCACACAGCATTCGTAGCGCTACGACATTCGTAAGTCTATGGTAAACTATAGAGTTACGACAGGTCGTAAAGTTACGAACGCTTTGTGGATCGGGTCCCTGGGCCCCGTTCCTCAAAGCGATCGTAGCTCTAAGGTGATCGTAACTCCCATACTTTAACATAGACTTACGACTGTCGTAGCGCTACGATCGCTTTGAGGAACGGGGCCCAGTACCCTAATTTATGCAAGTTGCCCTATGTTCTAAGTAACACCAACGACACATATTGTTTGGACATGAAACATACACGCACTCATGTATTGCGCTGTTATCTGTTGCAATGCATTCAGTGAGATGCTTCAGTAACCACGAACATCTGTTTCCGTTATCTCGGGTAACTCAGACTGGAATGACCAGACGCTGACCAGTACAGCTCATCAGTGGGCATAACGATGGCTAGTACGTGCAGAGTGATGGCACGAAGCTGGCCTTTGGTCAGAGAGAGATCGCGATGACTGGCGCACTGAGTGATAGTAATTGAAGCAACGTGTATATTAGACTTGATTAATAGTTTAAATAATTTCTAAATTTTAAAATAAATCAACACATTGCCCTCCTTACTGACTGGTGTCATTACTACCCGCATATCTAGACTTGTATCTTTAAAGGATTCAATTACTATTAATATGCGCCACTAAGCAGTACTTTTGGACTGGAATTGGCGTTATATAAATGTTTTCATGATGATGATGATGAATTACTAATAATAATACATCCATGGGCTTAGCATTCAGTACAGCCTTGTAACAAGGCTACGTGTATATGCAGATACAGATATATATGTGTGTTATCAGAGACCGGTATATGGTCTCTGGTGTTATGTATACCGTTGGTGAACGTCTGCATTTCTACGAAACGAATCGACGGCGTTACATTCATATTCGTAAAATAGAACCTGTTTCATGTACGCTTTGACAAAACCGAGGAATGGAAGCTTTGTTGCCACAGATGACTTTGATAGGTTTCTCTCTTATGTATCTTTTTCCGCGTCCTCCGATTGGCTTTTCCATCATTTGGAAGTTTTAACGTGAGGTGAAATTTGGTTTGTAGCTAAAATAGTTGTTTTAATCAACGTAGTGATAAGTAACATAACCAACGTGGGTACCAGATTGAATTGTGTGAAATTCTGCTGTTACTTTATGGTGAACACATGAACGTTAATAGCATTTTCTTATTAAAAATGTTGATACCCTCCCATAAACCTCTATATCGAAGCAATACGTCTAAAAGTCAAAGTTTGCCACACAGTATAAAGGACATACGTAAGGTTTAACGTCCCAAATGACCTATCACGTCAGTTTATACGAAGTAAAACACATGACGTTAAACGAGCGGGGACGTGGGCATCAATAGCTATAACATAGCTGTAAATGAACACCACATTTGTACTCTGGCTTCGTTTGATCATCAGTATTGAACATAATCTTATCTGTGATAACTGATAAGATAGGTAATCATCATCGATTTCAAATGTGAAAATCCTGTTCATTTAGCCAGTAATACCATCATCCCCTATCCTATCGATCGCTGTGGTTAAATTAGTTACATTAACAATGGGGTAATTGGATTGTGTGGGTAATAGGAGGGCGTAGTTGACCTGAGGGTTCTTGTTGAGAATTTAACGAGATACAAAGTAACAAACATATCACTCAATCCAGTATGAGAAGTTAAAATGTTTGTCCTAGTTGTGATGGCACTGATGGTCGAGGCGTCCAAGGCACCGCAATCAGCTGTGTAGAGTCGCGTCCCCTTGGTCAGCTGCAACCTATCACTGTGGGTTCGAATCTCACTTCGTTCTAATTATATTTTTGAGTTTTCCAGCACAGTACTCGTGGGTTTCACCAAGGCGATAAATGTCTGCGACCTGCAACGCCCCCACACACACACACACCCTGATGCTCACAGGCTACTGTGGGTGTAAACTCAACTCACTCACTCATAGAGAATTCACTCTCAACAAGTAGCCTACCATATATTTTCAAAGAGTGAAACCAGTATAATAATTCAGTATTTAGTCCAAGTTAATGTTGCTCATTGAGTCTATAATGACCGGTTAACGACCAAGGACGACGACTCTATACAGTGATAAAATGTGGCCTGGATATCGATCTCAATAGTTTACACTGTAACACGTATTGTCATCTCGGACAGACATATCTACTATATAACAGTGCTGCACGGACCTAAAATACGACATACCACTATTATTAGAGCCAAGCTGTCACGTTAACAAGTCGACATCGGCCATAAACCATTTACTCAGAATCACAACGGTAAATGCTATAAACACGGTACTATCACTCACACACAGAACTCTACAAACACACAACCTCACAAAAACTTACGTTTGTGACTTTGCTATTCTTTTACTTTTGAATGACGCCGCTTGTAGAAACCGAACAGACGCAGGCTCAGCTGAGATAGCAGTTCTCTTGCTCCTCTCACGCACGGGTCCATGGTTGGTGGTGACCCTGGAGCTGGACCTGTCGGTGACTGGTTTGAGGATGGATCTGTATTTGTCAAGTTCTTGATAAAGTCTCTGTATGAGAGCATCCTTTTCGTCCAGCTCCCCCTCGAGCTCATCAATGAGGTCATCCCTCTGCCTCAGCTCCTCGATCTTCTCCTGCAAGGCCAGTTGAAGATCCCTAAGAGTCCCCATGATCCCCGAACCTCGCTCGGTCGCGGGGCACGGCTTCGGCATTCACCTGCCCTAGTTAAAACCACAGGATAATCTGATAAAACCTCCAGGAATCTCGATCCAGCCTCCACCTTACGAGGTGCTTCAACTCAAGAATGCACGTAGACAAATTCTTCTAGGATGTTTCAAACAGCGGCTTGGATATGGACAGGCCCTGAATTTGTTCAGAAAACACCACACCTATGACCTGTTGAGAAAACCTAAGGTGTTTCATTGTCTAACAGGTAACACAATGAGCAGTGATGAAACCTTAGTTTCAACATGTGGTTAGCATCTCTCTGGCTCGTCATGATTGCTGATTTACTGAGCCGGAGACTACTACAGCCACCACATAATTACACTCCAAGTATATGCTTTCAGGGAGTTAGATATACGTGTCTATTCTATGACAGGTTATATGTCAGAAATAGCGTGGGCTTTTAATTTCACAGACATGTAAGAACGTCTTAGTTGAGCGAAATGCGACACCCGCCTTTTTGATATACAGGAATTAAAAATCTCAACAGATTGCGACATGTCTCGTGAAGCAAGTTACCAGTGACATAAAAGAAGTATCACCTTCAGTGTACCATTCTGCATAAAAAAATAAGTCATGCCACGCCGAAATTCAAACCTACCTTGTTTATCCATCACTTTTTTATAAACACATATATCCAATTTGGCGGTCAAACAAACACTGACTCCGACAGAACAGACTTCGTTGGTGAATCCTTATCTTTCGCAACAGAAGTTTTAACTGCGAAGCCGACAGACAGTATTCCCACAGCCTACGGTGATTAAACAGCGACTCGTTGAACAAGACACTAATCTTCTCAATGAAAAGTATTTGAGCTCAAGGATTCCATGGCCAAGCTGACAGCAAAACATTGTGTCTTCCTCCTCCGCGATACAATCTCGCCTATAGTTGCATCGCATCAATCAAACGCGAGGCCGGGTCGGTGTGGGTGATGCTTATGTTCATCCGCTTCCTCCTGTGGAATACCTGTGGCCACTCCTAGTAGAAAACAGAGTCTAAACTTCACTGCATCCCGCTTCACGACCTTTGACACTGTCCCGTGACCTCCGACCTGCGCAGCCATTTGACCAACATTCTGTGACAGCGCATGTCCTGTGTCAATGGCGACTGGGTGCTTTCACATCAAGGACGAGAAGAGCGAAGAAACATGCGTGCGTTCCCCTTCAACCCTTGCAGAAAATAAAATCGCTTGATATCTCAACCGGTATCGGTTTACACTTCAGGCACTGGCCGCTGAATGCACGAAGCGGAGGGTAAGTTACAGGCTAGGCGGGCACATTGATAACTGCGAGTGACTTGCTCTCCTCGAGTATACGAGCAAGGTACTTTTTACAGAAGGTGTTGAAATGGAATTGCTTATTTATCTAACCACGGACTATCGGGGCTATCCGCAATGAAATATTTGTGAATTAGACTGTCAGACACCGTAGAGATATCTTCAGTACATCTGATGTATATTGTTGATGATGACATCAGATATGTACTCGTTGAAAGATACAGAATTACAGGATGCCAATGCATCGTCTTCGCATTTGCACATAACACGTTTGTGTATTTGAAATACAACTATTATGTTAATTCGAAGATTCAACAAGAATGATCGTGACCAGAGCTTCCTCTTCAGAAGAAGCAATGAAATCTTATTGTTATAAACTGCACCTACACGTCGTGTACTAGTCGTGTCTCACAGTCCCTGAACCACATTATTTTCCCTACTGCCAAGCCCTCTCTGCAATACTAAAGCCCTGAATGAAGCAAGCCTAGGTCTCGCAGGGGCTCCTTTTCAATTTAAATGGGTTTGTTTGTGACTATCAAAATTATATATATTCAGAGACTAAGCGCTAGTCTAGTCGTGTACAGTTAGTTATACAGTGAAAACAGAAAACAGAATCGATTCTAATTTTCAGTTTAGTACCATATGGCAGCCTATAGAGTATCTATAAATATAATTTGCATTTTATTTATGTAGACATTTTAACCGACTTTGATATTGGAGCATGTAATATGGTTATTACTAGGAATAGCTTTAGGGTATTGCTGGAATGTATAGGCCACGGAAATGTATTAGCTCCGTGGGTGAAACGAGGCAGGAGCAGCCTTTTCATAATCAGGTAAAACAATTTTAATTGAGTGTAAACCATATGTTTCTGAGATGATGAGCTTATGCCAACACACCTTTACCTAGTCACGTTAACGCGCCACTCCTGAATCCGTTGTTTAGACACCGGAATAAACAGTGTTCTGTACCCGACAGGTGTGTTCTTTCTACATACATTTGAACCTCTATATATCAAACTCTTTTTCAGGTGTGAACTAACTTGCTCGGTTTCATTACACAGGTTACATTTTAGACAAACCATTGCCTATCTTCGATACCGGAAGACACCGGAATAAACAGTGTTCTGTACCCGACAGGTGTGTTCTTTCTACATACATTTGAACCTCTCTATATCAAACTCTATTTCAGGTATGATTAAACATGTTCGGGTTCCACATTACGGAGGTTACGTTTTAAACAAACCATTGCCTATCTTTGATATAGTTCATTTCATGTACTGTCCTTTATACCAAGGATGATGTTTTAGACCAAGTATTACTGTATATATATATATATAAATCACCCTGTATCCATTACGGAGAAAAGGTTTCTTTTAGACTCCACTGACGATGCCAATCTACTTTCGATCGTTTCCTGAAGATCATTCTTCTCCGAAGTGACATTAGAATTCCGGCATCTCGAAAACATTTAGTTAATCAGGTCTTGACATTAGAATTCCGGCATCTCGAAAACATTTAGTTAATCAGTTAGTGACAGTTTAGGCTGGTAGGGTGCGCTATACACATTCCTCGACCAAACACGCATGCTGAACTTATAATATACTGTAGCATAAAGCATGACTGATCGTATGGTTTCTCAACGATCACTTCTAGGGTTGTTGGAGTAGGTTGTTGGAGTTGGTTGCTGGACTCAGTTTATCGTAACAAATGAATACACCTTCACTGGGGAACACCTTATTCGTGCACCGCCTGTTCTCCCTATTTCTACAGTTCTTGGATTTGAAGAAAGTGATTTGAAGTTACGCAATGCTACGAGTATAACATGTTATTTTCAAAGAAGATTTGTTGTACTGAAGTTGGTGTTTATATGTTTACTTTCAGGAAATACTCGACCACGTGTAGCGGGCTCATCCTTCAGCGTGGATCTTCTAATCGAGAATGAACATGTTGCTACACGATCGAAGGTTAACACAGTGACTATGTTCTAACATGCGTGATTTGTTTGCGAAGAAGCTGTTTCACGCTGAATTACCTTAAAGTATGACAACTAACATGAACATCGGTCTTTACTATCAAAAGCTAATGCTAGATGAAACCACGTGTCCTAGTCATATGTTATACGTGTGTTGACACACACTTTTCACAATGACCTACACCTGGGCTGTATAAACGCTTACGTAACATTCTTCGCCTGGAACTAATGTAATAACCAGCACACTCCTCAGGCAACATCAATTACAAATCAAAGCTATCAATATCAGACTATCCTTCATTTCCACAAGCCCGAGCGAGATTCGATCCTGACTATCAACAAGCCATCTGCTGCAATTGTTTTGACTGTTAAACCAACTGTGCTCACTTCTGACAACAAAGACGTGCCTTGATTGAAATAACCTACCAAGGAGGAAATGTTAGAGTTCCATTGAAAGCTTTAATTGATTCTGTAACTGGCTGCTGGGTGTTATTGGGTGTTGCTCGTAGAGCTTACCGTCGTCTGGGTGGTGATTGGTGTAAGTCTAGCCAGGTAGGGCCATTACTCTAAGCTCCATACAACAGACGGAGCTGGCGTTCGAGCGCTTAACATTAACAATTAGTCCACTCCGGGAAGAGGCAAGTTTGCTAGTGTACTAAATAGTCGATTAGAATTTTTGATAATGGGGCTTTGAGATATCCCGAACATAAACACAGAATACTGATCAATATGTGCCGCTGTTATTTAGTCGTTGGTTGGTCGAGTTGTTGTTTAACGTCTCACTCAGCTATATGGCGGCGGTCTGTAAATAATCAAGTTGGACCAGACAATCCTGGCCAGTGATCAACATCATGAGCATCGATCTACACAAGTGGGCTGCGAGGACCTGTGTCAACCACTCTCCCTCAATGTGCGTGTAGATATAAAATATCTAATTACCAGACCAGTTAAACGTTGTATACCGCGAAGTAACAATATGTAAACATTGTTATTATCAAATTCTATTTTGTTGATGTAATAACAGGTCGAAAGCTCTTTGATAAATAAATAAATACAAGTTAAAATATCTAATGGCGTTGCATGCAGCTCTCAAAACCAGGGCTTCTTGATCCCTCTTCGAAATTGAAGCACTCGTAAAATATGTAGAAAAAATATTGGTCTCCAGAAATCGTCACCTTACCATGTGTGATTAACTGTATCGAAGGCTCCATATCTATTGTTTGGTTGAGTGTCAACGTCAACAGGCAGTCCTACAGTAAAACCACTGTGATAAATGGAGTCCCGCTAGAATGTCGAAATATTTATGTTTGAATTAATTCCTAATCAGACTGCCTGCAATCAAAGTGTCGTAAAGTAGTCATGTCTGATGAACGGATAATTACATTCCCAACTCGACCAATCAATAAAAGATGGGAAGATATGAGTGACTGACCGCTTTGATTTGGCACGTTTTCTCTAAACATTTACTTGTACCCCTGTGCTTGTAAAATCTGAATTGCTTCAAAACATGACAACCAGTTAAAATCTGTTATACAATGGCTCACGAGATATCGTATTGAATATGTTTGATATGGATGTAGTGTTAACACAACCTCGGAACAAATCGATCGTACTTTCGGTGAGTGGACAGGCTCCAACCAAGATTACGGTCGCGACAAACGCCATCACATTATAGCAAGCAACCTGGTGTATTACTGAGAGATTTAAGGTAGATAATAAGCATTCGGAATTATTTGAAATAATGTGTAGCCGATACACGTGATTTAATTTGACAATGACACCATTTTTGCCGACACACAATGTATTGACAAGCCTTTTCAACTTCTCATATATTTTATGGCAGTCCTGTTTTACAGTCTTCGAAGAGACACGTTACGTCATCGTCCAATAAAGGTTTGCGCTATGAAGGAAACGATCTATGACAGGTTTTCTTGAAGGCATCACAATTCGTCTGCAGCCTGGTTCCCTGAGTCTGTTGCGCCTGCGCTAACGCTCCGGAGCGTTAGTGCAGACGCAACAGACCCAGGGAACCAGGCTGAATTCGTCTGTCGTGCCATCTTTTCATCGATTAAGGCTTGCACCCATCACAACACAACACACTGGTGTGGACGCCATCAGGTACACTTAGCTCTACGAATGTGCTGCTACAGCGTTTATGTACCCAATGTCACCAGCTATGAAAGGAACATTTGGACATTAAAATCTGTAGCACAATGTTTACCGTTCGTTCTACAATATACTATTATAAAAGGTGCCGTTACAAGAAGCAATGAGGGCGAGAGAGTGCCTTTTAGTTTTACGCAGCTTTTAGCAATATTCCAGCAATATCACGGCGGGGGACACCAGAAATGGGTTTCACTTTTTGTACTCGTGTGGGGAATCGAACCTCATTCTTTAGCGTGACGAGCGAATGCTTTTAACCACTAAGGGATAATTTGAAAATAGCATCAAGCCGCGACTATCTTTTCAAGAGGAGAAATCAATTTCTTAAAATAGCCTCATCTTTTTGGGCGGTGGGGTAGTCTAGTGGTTAAAGCGTTGACTCGTCACGCCGAAGACCCAGAATCCCCACATTTTGAGTGAAGTGTTGAGGAGAAATCAGGAATATTGCTTAAGGCGTAAAGCCTCTCATCTCAGTCATCTACCTTTACATTTATGTCATATTTACTTCCTTCAAACATGTTTCCGACGTTACATATCGGTGATCCTACAACGATCAATGCACGTAGCAATCCTATACAGGTCATGTTGACACGCTTCAAGACGTTGTTACCAGTAACACATTCATAATGTTACACATTCTCATCGTCCAATTGACAGCATTTAGCGAAGATATCGTACGAATATGAAAACTGTCTTGTGGCGTATTTTAGTTATCAAAGCCATCAGGTCCTCCATCAACTCGTTAGTTTCGTGAAGACCCTATTCTGTGACGCTTATCACCGCTTAGAATTTGATTCTAATAACAATATGCATGGCGTGTTGACATGATGCTTAGAAAAATAGTGTCTGAAATCATGTTCAGAACAGTACGCCTACTCTGAATGGAAAGCGCTGAAACAACACAAACCTACCAGAAAACACTTTAACTGTTTTCCGTCAAATTAATAGAAATCAGTGGGGAAATCAGTGTCATGAAGACAATGGAAAGTGTATTTGTGATATTGATTGAAACCATGAGGGCTACGCTGTTTTCTTTTCCCTCCGCGCTGCGTCAAGCATGTTTACATTAATCAAACCCCAGAAAACAATACATGCCATGTCGGTGAGTAAGCAGTAGGTTTAGGACACAGTCGTGTTATCACTACTGAGTAACACTGTGTCACCGTGACCTGCGCACTACGGAATCACTGTGGCTGACTCATGTCACTGACTTGCAATTTCCTTTCCTTCCTATGTCGGGATGACACCGTGTAAATATGTACAGTGCAGAGGTCGATAGTACAGTACAGAGGTCGATGGTACAATGCAGAGGTCGAACGGGGATCGAATCCACGATTCAACAGAAAGTAAAACCTTTGGTTTGTCGACACCATGCCAGTGACTAACTGTTTTAACAAAGTATAGTCAAACACCGTTGTGTCGAACATGCAGTTGTCTCGAAGTAAAAACTCCCTGCGTATTCTTTATTTAGTCATTATTTTGTGGTTGTGTCGAACCTCGAATAGCTCAAGCATTTAAACCCGATGTGACAGCCTAATACAATCTCTCGGCGGCGTAAAATGCACTTCAACGTCATTCGCATTTAAACCTGGTGACAGAATGCAAGCGTATTGAACGTTACCTTCGACGTGGCCAGCGGGCGGTTAAATCGCAAGGCTATGCATTGGACCTTGGACGTCTTTACAACACTGTTGGGATCCGGACGTCTTGGAACATTATTGACTCCGGAGTAATAACAGTTGTATTAAAAAGGTTCGCAAGTCATATCTGTATATTCAAAATCGTACATAAATTCGTATTATATGGTGAAATGGAGAATGAGGTTTTACACCGCTATTACAATATTCCAGCAATAACGCGGCGAGGGACACCAGAATAGAGCATCACATATTGTACCCACAATGGGAATAGAATACGGGCCATCTCCGACCGCCTTAACTACCATAATGCTCACTGCCCTTCCACATCATCTAAACATAAATACGATGAGAAAGACTCACATCTAAATGATGCAGGTTAATTACATGTGCATTCCATTCATCAACCGTACCAAGTAAAACACATTGCCACTTGCATTTAGCACCCTTTAACGTGTTGTCTTGAAAGTGTAAGAAATGCTTCCCCTGAGCAACAGTGTTCTCAGAATGATCGTTCAGAAACGATCCAGTTACGAAACAGATGCTGAGATCAGCCTCCACACGGTGTATAAGTAAAGCCATCGGCGTGATACATGGGTCACACATGTCAGCTCCCAGGCGTGAAAACAGGTCGTTCGGTACCTTCTGACCGCTGTGCCTGTCTATGTGGGGAATAAACAACCAATCCGATATGTACATTGCTGTAATCTATTGACGTTACTGTTGTAGGAAACGTTGTTTTATATGTCTTTTATGTTACGTTGATAGATTTATGGTCTTGTTTTCTGTTTACAACTCTGTTGGGAGCATTTAGCGAGACTAGGGAAACCGCCCAAACTGACTGGAAGTTGCATGGAAACTACAGGTATACAAATTCATTGAATGTCATCGGTATTCGTAATTTGACAATGCTGCATATACAAGATGAACTCCTGTTAATTAAAGACAAAGAATACAGACTTCGAGATAACTCGATAGCAAGTGCGTGTATGCCCGTCACTTGTTTACGTGAGTATGGAGGCATGAAGGTATCTTTGGTTCTCGGGTTCTTACGGTTATGAGAAAGGGTGGGTGCGGATAAACACCACTCCCCCACCCCCATCCCCATCCCCGAAAACAACACCCACACTGAAGGGGACTTTATTTACATCTTAGACGGTGTCCATATTTGAAGTGTCATACAAATCCTCATGCAAAGCTCCCAGCCCCAGGATTGTTTTTGATTGAGTTTAGCTATACTCAGCCATATTCCAGCCATATGGCGGCGGTCTGGAAATAATCGAGTCTGGACCAGACAATCAAGTAATCAACAGCATGAGCATCGATCTACGCAGTTGGGATACGATGACATGTGTCAACCAAGTCAGCCAGCCTGACAACCCGATCTCGTTAGTCGCCTCGTACGACAAGCTTGGGTTACTGAAGATCAATTCTAACCCGGACCTTCACGGGTCTCCAGTCCCAAGAGAGAACAAAAGCTTGAGATGTCGGGGTTCCAACCGGATCCCGAAGCCCCCCTAAAGCCGACTCATAATCACAAATTCCCTTCTCAGAAAAGTCACTGAAAACGATGTATTCAGACCTATTTGTGTGATTAATAACGGAATTCTATTTTATTTTTTACATAAACCCAGTTTGGTGTGAGATTGATCTGTTTTGTCGTGAGAGCGTGACACGAGCAATACAAGCGTGAGTCTCTAGCCAAATGCGTGAGTCTCAAGCCAAATGCGTGAGAGTTGGCAGGTATGCACCATGGCGCAACATGCTTCAGCCTTGGTATTTCCTCATCCCATCACAACATACATGCACGATCCAGCTACGCGATCTGCTATAAGTAGCGGGATGCCCGCCTCCAGTGTGAGGCACTTCCTTTCATCCACAGATGCACGGCCGTTAAACGCCGCATTTTGGCAAGAAAGCCCTCCCGAAGTCATACTGATGAACAGTCGTGATGCTTACTCCTCTCTTTCTTGTGTTATCGAAGACTCTCAGGTTTTGTATTGGAGTTAAACACAAAACAACAGGCGGCCATATGTCAAAAATGTGTGTGCGCTCGATTTAGGATCAAATTACACAGGGGTTGGGCTCTTCAATAAGAATGGGGAGAGAATGAGTGAGTAAGGTTCTATCTCTTGGTTAAAAATAATCAAAACCCTTTTACATAACACCCCAATGCTGAAGGCAATGTTGTGAAAGTAACGTATAGGAAAACCATATGTTAAGTAGAGAAACAAATATTTGAACATGTACTCAAAATATAGATTTACAAGGAAACGTAGCTACATAATAGCGATGAGTAAACAAAAGTCGATGTCAGTAACATATACTTCCTCTGCACCTGTTTACTCCAAACATTCACAAGGAAGAGCTGCATAACAGCCGAAAGCATGAATCATTCATTCATGTGCAATGTACATGCACTGTGTTCATGAAGCCTGGAGTCCTCATTTGTGGTACTTAACCACCAAACCCTCCCCCATTACGTGTAGGAGGTACACTGCCGTACACGCTGCCTTCATCTCTGCAGACACTGTATACTCCCTTTATACCTCCAACGTATTTGGGCGGTGGGGTAGTCTAGTGGTTAAGGCGTTCACTCGTCATGCCGTAGACCCGGGTTCGATTCCCAACATGGACCAAATGTGTGAAGTCCATTTCTGGGGTTCCCTGCCGTAATATTGCTGGAATATTGCTAAAAGCGGCGTAAAACTAAACTCACTCACTCCTACGTATTTACGTCTGTACACTGCATCATGATGTCGTCAATGACGAGGGGTGGTGGGGTAGCCTAGTGGTCAAAACGTTCGCTCGTCACGCCGAAGAAGCAGGTTCGATATCTACATGGGTACAATGTGTGAAGCCCGTTTCTGGTGTTCCCCGATTGCTAGAAGATTGCTAAACGCGGCGTAGAACCAGATTCACTCCTGTCAAGAATGTGACAAAGACAGACGCCTATATATATTCAAAGTGTACGACTTCATCTTAATTAGCCGAATGTAAGAGTGTCTCGAACACTCGGTTTCGGCCGATACCGTCCCCATTCCACATTTGCTACATTAGTCATATTTGATGTAGTTAAAGTGATAGTTCAAGAATTATTTAGTATGCTGATACGTCAATCACATTCAGTAATTTACTACAGTGCTATACGGTACATTGACACCAGTTGTTTGTGATAATACATTTCTCATGACCTTGGAAACCTGCGTTTCTAAACACATCTTCCTTCGTGTGGCCTGCTTTTTCATCGCGATGCTTAAATTAATTTCAAGAATAATTTATCACCCAACTCATGTCGGGACAAAAAGAGTGGTGTTTCTGTAACCAAGCGTCGTTGTACGTCAATATACATTCTACTCTAAACTATCTAATCCGATTTAACGTTTGTCAACAAAATAATAATATCTAGTTACAGAAAAACACATCTATCCTAAATACCAACAGCTATTTTGGTAATGGACGTCCATCATATTGTATATCTTGATTATAAAGAGGCAACAAAAACTCACAAAATTCCTAAACTATCACTGCAAAAACTAATTTTTCAGCTGCAACCTGGCCCAAATCTGATCCAAATGAAGAAGGCACTTCAGAAACACTTCACTCTGTTAACATGACGAAAGATTATGTACACACATATCACGAGGAAATCGAGGAAGGATTGGGATTTTTATTAAGAAAATAAACACACGGTAGATAATACATTTGTGTTTACATTTCAGGTGCCCCGAACATAGCATGTGTGCGTTTGATCATGTGACCTGCACGTTAGTGATTTTGGGTTAACGTGCGAGAGGTCACTGTGGTATTCTGTGTTTAATAATGTTTGTGAGGAACAGTTGGATAGTTTAACTCTCACAGAATCAAAATACGAATCGTGGTATGAAATGGTTGTTAATGCCGCTCGATTAGTCTTATATAACGAGTTGCATGTGTGTGTGGCTGTTTGCACTAGTCAGGTCTTATACCGATTTTATCGTGCTAGGTTATTGTGATATACTCCATCTCACAGTCCCTGAACAGCACTATTTCCCTTCCGTCCAGCCCTTACTACAACGCTAAAGCTCCAAATGAAGCAAGTCTAGATTTCCCCAGGTTCTGTAATCTGGATCTCCTGTCTCAATGGGGCTCCTTTTCAAAAGGAATTATTTGTTTCTATCATATATATATATATATATTCAGAGACTATGCCGCAGTTTAACATGGACAGGCCATTCAGAGTGGAGGTAATTCTTGTTTTATCTCATTGATGCCAAATGCCAGGCACGGTAACAACGAGTACCATTTGTGTTTACCTCCGTTCGGTATGACGCTGCCGTGGGATCGAACCAGCCACATTTCACTCTCCAAACAGGCGTACGCCACCATGCCACAGAATCAGTCTCATACGAAGACATGTACACTGATTCGAGTGTTATCGCTTCATATTGGAGAGAAAGGCACTGTTTTGAAACATTAAGCAACACAATTGCCATGTTTGGGCAAACATTTTGGGACTTGAACTTCAGCAATATTCTGGCAGTATCACCCTTACGTCGAGATGTCCTTCACGACAGTTATCTATTGGCACTACCGCCTCGGTCTAAGATTCTAAGGTCACTCTTTGGAACGCAGCTTAGCTCCATTTGTTCAAGTTGGGCGTTTTCCTGACGGCTCCACAGCGTTAAGTGCGCTATTATCTGGGACATATACATGCGTTCATGACAGTTCCACTGCGTTACATATGGTAATATCTGGCACACATGTGTATCAAACTAATAATTCATCTCTATAGCGCCAAGCCCCCACTTACTAGCTGATCAGCGCCCTTAGAACATACTTCTACCTATCATATACTTCAGCTAAAAGATAAGTTTATAAACGTCTGAAAAGTTTCAAGCGTTTCCGTAAGTCTGATTTGACAGGGATGATTGCATCCCACAGAAGTGGGGTTACGACTGAAAAGGGTTAACCCTTCGCGTGTTTATAGACGTTTTATTATACTCTCAAACCGATGAAACATGACGTGTAGTCTGTCTCACAGTCCCTGAACCACATTATTTCCCCCCTCTGTCTAGCCCTCCCTGCAATGCAGAAACCCCAAATGAAGCAAGTCTAGATTTCCTCAGGTTGTCTGTCTCACAGTCCCTGAACCACATTATTTCCCCTTCAGTCCAGTCCTCCCTGCAATGCAGAAGCCCTAAATGAAGCAAGTCTAGATTTCCTCAGGTTCTGAATGTCACATCCCAAAGGGAACTCCTTTTCAATTGGAAAGGAAATGTTTGTTTCTATCACAATTATCATATATTCAGAGATAGTGTTAGCCTACATGACGCGGAACAGTTATTGTTTAATAGATTGTAATAAACCAATTTCACAATTCCATTAATATGAGCATCGTCGAAAAAGACGATATACAAACATATAATTGCTACGCTGTGACAGGTGACGTCTTTGGATCGTACTTAACGCACTTACCATCTCACATAAGTACCTCAATACACCTACGATAGCTACCTCTGCCATTTGACTGCAATTGATTTGTAGCTGACATCTCACAATCGTGCGTTGGAGGCAGTTACACAATACACCATCTCGCAAGAGTGCGTCTGGTGCAACACAAATAGTCGTCGGTGTAAATCACTTGGAAGATGGCGCTATGTTGTCAATGATCTAACGCCTCTACTTCAGACAGAGAGCGGTAATCACCCGAAGGGTAATACAGAAGTATACAATCCCACAGAATCAGGCTCACATCGCAGTATACAAAACAAGCAATTAACCCGTTTTTGTTTTGACTGATGTATCAAATGATGACAAATGCCAGATGTTATTATTCTAGTTATACATAATACATCACGAACCTGTTGTTCTACATAATGCCAGTATCGTGTAATAAAATCGACGTGGGCATTACAGGGTTATACATACGCTCTTTAAGACACAAGGTATACTTTTAAGGGACCGTTCATAATTTATGGCTAGGGGTGTGATGATGATTTTAAGGGGGTCACTCATTTTGTTCTGGGGAGGTAGGGGGGTCATCAATTATGTACACATACTCTTGGGGGTTAGCAATATTGTACATAACAAATAGTGCTTAAACATATGGGAAAAGGGGAGGGTCATTGATGTTAGGGGGGTCAATCACATTGTACATGCTTCTCCATAAAAATCATCATCACCCACCCCAGCCATAGCTAATGAACTTCCTCAGCTTCGTATTAATGATCGTAAATTATAGAATAGAATACACGCAGCTGATACCCGGGTATTTGTAGAGTGCTTCATTCAGTTTACGTTCACTGCTCTATGGTGTAAAGGGGGAAGTGGTGGTGGTGAAATTGGGTTTAACGTCGTGCTTGAGAATATTTCGCTCAAATGACGACGTGCATGCGTGTGTATGTGTATGTGCGGCTGCTTGTACTAGCCCAGACTGAAGCTGGTTTTATAGTGCTAGCCCACTGAGATACCATGCTGCAGTGAAGCATGAATACCCCACTCAGACACATTATACTGACTCCGAGCCGACCAGTCCTTGTTGTACCCATTAATGCCGAGCGCCAGACAGGAACCAACAAGTACCATATTTTAACGTCTTTTGGTATGACGCGGTCGGGGATCGAACCCGCGACCTTCCGCACTCCGGGCGGACGTTCTGACCACTACACCACGGAGGCGGTCAAAGGGGAAGTGAGTCGCTGTCTAGATAATTACACTTGTATAGACATGCATGTTTGTGAGGCTGCTTGCACTGGTTCTATTTCACATTGTAGGCCACAGGCATAACCTAGTTAGACACCTCACAGTCAACCAGTCCATGTTGTAGCCCTTAAATATCGAATACCATACAGCCATTCCGTGTAACATCGCGTACTATCTTTAGCATTGCGGCTAGAGATCGAACCATGGACCTCCTGTCCTCATGGCAGACGCTCTACCTACCCCACCACGGAGTTGTTTAAAGTATTAGAACGTGTAATGAAATCAATGTAGTTTTCCTGAATGAAATGTCGATTTTGACTCATTACATTTTGAACGCATTTGATTTACTACATATTAAAGACGTTTACAAATTGAAAGAAACAGCTAATTTTTCATAACAGATTCTAAGTTTGATGTTGATAGTAATAGTGTTATTGTAACTAGGAGGTTGTGTGCTCAATACAACAACGGTAAGGCTGATACAGTAACGTTCAGAATCGTTCAAGGTAGATAACTCTGTCACACCTGTTCGGCGAGTCCCTCCCACAATCCCGCCCACGTCTTGTATTGGTACACCACATCTCGAGGGCTATTAACATCTACAAGATATGTGTATTTTTCGCACGCGAGTGTGTTTATTTCTGTACTTACGTAGACACGTGGTTGAGACTTAGAATCAAATTCAACACAACATGCGTCAAATGTGATCTTTTCCACCCCTAAGCAGACTGACTTGATCTTGCAAATTGGATACAGATGAAGGAGGGCTTTTCAAGTATAATTACAAGGCGAGCCCTAATGGTTTTTTAAACAAGACGGGATATATTTGGATTGGTTGATGTCCATATTCATCGTAAAGGGACGGGGCATTTTGAATTAAGGGGAACGTATCAATTGTGTGCTCTTGAAAATAATGAGTTATCCTTTTAATATATGTGTATACTCAAAATAGGAAATTTCTTTTAATTACTATGACGTGGTAAGTGAGACATGCCTTAGATGAAAAAGCACACAGGCTTCAATCTCTGCATCGGCGGGATTACCAGGGAGATTGTTGATGCGGAAGGAAACCCAAGTTGTATGGATAGTCAACTTCTTTATTGCAATGGGTACGACGTTTCGGTATAGGTACGGTATTAGTACCTGTACCTACACCGTAACGTCGCACTCATTGCAATAAAGAAGTTGACTATCCATAGAACTTGGGTACGACGTTTCGGTATAGGTACGGTATTGGTACCAGTACCTACACCGT